>NW_010322253.1:46794-98332 GCF_000700745.2 Antrostomus carolinensis
TGAGGATGTCTGCTCATTTTACCCCTCCCATCCCACCCTGGAAGAATATAAATTATTTGTGTGGTAGCCAAATATCTGAAGATTATGTTGTTAATTCTGACATTCAAAGATGGTGTTCTGAGATGTTGTAATTGTTCCAAAAAGATTAATCAAAACCTGCAGAATCTCTGGGTTACCCCAGCCTGTCTCAAAGATTCTCATTGTTCAGTGGCAAAGAATTGCAGAACTTGTTTGAAGTCAGACCTCTAGACTTTGTCAGATAAAACTGATCACAGAAATCCTTTTCTAGTTATTTTCATTAATCCATGGGGAGATGCAAATTATGTTGCTATAATGAAACCCACAGCAGATAACAATAACACTGAGTTAAAAAAACCCCACAATTTAAGCAAGAATGAAAATGAAAAGACCCCAGGATTCTAGCTGAGAAGTCTAAAAACAATGAATCCACAAAATGTGTTCTGAAATATTCACTAAACAGGAAAACTGAAATTTAAATGCCATGGATTCTGATTTAAGATGGCAAACTGCATAGTTTGAAAAATTGTGTATCTTTCATACCTGAATAATGATGTAAAATACCTTAAGGGATGATGATACTTTACATCTAATCTGAATTAGATTATATATCTATTATATGATATGCAAACCAATAAGAAAATAGAGCCTTAAACCTTAAGGTATCTTTGTGAATTTTCTCCCATGGAGAATACAAAATTGAAATTGAAACTTGTGAGTATGCTTTTATTTTTTTTTCCTGAAGTTATCAAGGGAGAACTAAAAGGAGAAGTAGTCAGTGGGAGAACTAAAAGGAATTAAGTGGTTAATACAGACATTTATCTTCTATCGTTTTATCTAGAGTTTAATAGATTGAAACAGTGGTTTCTGTACTGCCTAGAATTAAAATTTTTCGCATTTCAGATTTTTAAGGTCTGTAGTATGCATTGATATAGCCTATCAAAAAATCAGTAGCTTCAAAAACTCTAATTTGCCCTGTTTAGATTTTAATCAGACTAATAAACCATTTTGAGCAGACTTGTTTTCCACAGTTCTCAGAAAGCAAATTCATTACTGGGATTCAGAATACTGAAGGCTAAGTAATAATAGTTGTGCATGGAATAATGCTAATCAATCATGACAGCAATGTCCATGATATTGAAATGTAGTGTTAAGTACTTAATCTTACTAGGAGGACTTGCAGCACCAAACATTCCACAAAATGAAAAGGAATTTGTGCTCTGTAAAGCAAGTGTGCAGTGTTTTCATAGTTCCTTCCCTGAATCCAGTATTGTCTGATCAGAATTTGTTAGTTCACTGGATTCCTGCTTTAAAAAGTAGAAGTTTATTCAGCCCATTTAGTCAGAAAGGAAAAGACAAAGATCCAGGAAGGTGTCACAGTATTATTATTATTATTATTTATTAAACAACTGTTTTATCAATAATATGGCTAATAATTTGATAATTGAGGTTATTAAAATATATAAATAATCAAAGCCAGTAGTGACTTATTTTTCATATTTCACACCAAAATACAAACAATCTGTCAAAACTGTTTATAATATCAGAAACCACACCTGGATTACATATCTTTTCAAATTGTGTCTCTTGCATATACTTCTATTAAGTCAATTCAGGAACAATTTATTTCTGCAAAGACATATTTCCTTGTGGATATTTTGGGGTGCCCTTGGCTTACTGATGAACTGCAAGCACGTGCATGTGTTGCCTTTAATTATATATATGGTTTTGGAAATGTTAACCAAACAGGTTTATTTCTCACGTACAGGCTAGACATATGTTTTTATTTATGCTATGTTTCAGCTTTCTACATTGATTCTACTACTTGCATGAATTAAAAAAACCCCACCACCAACAGCAACAAAAAACAACAAAAAACCACAAGAGGAAACAACCAAACAAAAAGCAACCCACAAACCAACAAAACCAACCAAACAAAAAAACCCCCTAGAACAACAAAAAGAAAGACCACCTTGATTAATATCTGATTAAGAAACAAATATTAATTCTGTAGAGACTTAGACCTCTATTCTTCCCTACCTGTATGAGGGATTAAAGAGTAAAGTAACAGACTTCCTCCTTCACCTGGCATATCAAAAATACGCATCTCAGAATAATGTCTGAAGGTGTCAGTGTTCACTAAAGGTGAGAGAGAACACAAAGAAGCATACATGTCTGATCAGGATTTGTTTGCTAGTTAGGAAGTGATTGGCAGAGAAAGAGGTATTAAGCACTCAGGCTCAGAGAAACCCAAATGAATGTACAGCCAAGATTACCATCTGTTGAATATGGAACGGTTGGATCGAGACATTATAGACACATTTCCCCAAACAGCAGGGACAGCAGTCTTTTTTGGAAACAGTATCACAACAGAATAGGGAAGTATTAAGATAGAAGCAAAAAGCTGTTCACTAAATTGTAGAGAGCAAAGTACTTTATTGGAGCAATTGAACTGTGTTTAAATTGTGCTGGATCTGTGAAGGACTTTACAACTAACCTCTAAATTAACATTTTGGATTTTTGACAGCTATTACACAAGCATATTATATTATTATTTTTGCTAGGTTTTGGGGGATCCAATCCCAAGTGATCTTTGAGCTGTGATATGTGATCTTTTAGCCTGGATAAAGCCAGAGATTTTTATCACTTTCAAACCTCCATTTCCTGAACTAGTTGACCTTTGACAAACACTGAAGCAGTGAAAATTATTCTACTTCCATGTTCAAAGAATTGTTACAGAAGGTAGAGGGTACCTCTAACGCATGAAGGTAATGACAGTTGTTTTGTCTACACAACTACTCTTTTCTGCCTTCTTTCTTTACTCGTAAATTGGAATGTAGAAACCAGGACTAGATCATCATTCAAGATAAATCACACCTGTACAATCAACAACTCAGATGGTACCAGGAGCATATAGACTTCTAGAAGAATTAAAGGATCTATTTTGTCCTTTTTAGTTCTTCCTACCCTCTATGATTTTTAGTTAGGTAACTAAATTATTCAGAGTCTCTCTTCCTTTAGCATTACTGAAAGATATACCAAATGACTACAGAAATGTAAACAAAGGTTTTCTTTGTGCAAAGCATTAAAGTACTTCTTACCAACTTGCCAAACACAGTTGGTGTAAAACTGTTCAGAGACGAAGTGAAAATGATAGTGTTGTGGAGGGAGGATAAAACCTTTCTTGCTAGTTTCAGGAATATTAATAATCCAGGACATTAAGCTCAAGTATATAACAACTTTTTTTTAAATCTTTTTTTAATCTTTTTTTTTTTTTTTTTTTTTTCCCAACTCTACCTTCTTTCTTATTTGTTTCATGTCTCATTCTGGTTTATATCAATTGATTAGCAGTAGTAGAGGATGCTTGCAATGGTGAGTATTTGGCAGGCGGCACATCAGAGAAGAGCTGCAGAGCACAAACTGCAGAAAAAAATCATTTTTAGGCAAAAGGTCTATAGCAGAGTAGTCAGGAAAAGGACATTTATCTTTATGTCTTTGTGGTTAAAGTTAGTTGTTGGAATGTTCTTTATTATACAAAGATCTGTTGCTTGATACTGCAGTTAAACAGAGCTGAAATTGTGTCCAAAAGGCAATGTTTTTCATGTTTTGGAACTGACGTTCTACAAAAGAGAGTTTACTTTTATGCTGCTGCTTTCTCCAAAACTAAGAATCCCATTGTCACTACAAGGCTGTTTAGTTTCTTTTAAAAATACTGAAAGATTTCAGACTTTCAGATTTCTTTGTAGGATAGATGCTAAAAGGATACAGATGATAGAATTTCACGGATTGTTGGTCAGAAAGCCTTTAAAATCAGGATATATAGGAACTCTTCTACCTGATCAAACAAAGAATTCGGTAAATGTCAATTCAAGGTGATTCTTGCAGTATAGCTGGCCGAACTTTGACTGGGCAGCAGGTGGTGGGAAAGCTTGAGTTTACTTAGAGTGAGCAGAGTGCGATTCTGCTGTGATGCAATCTCTCAGCATCTGCATCAGCGTGGAGCCAACTCCAAGCTAACAAAACTCACTCCTCAGTATGGCTTCTTAGACCAGGCTCAGCATTCTATCAGTGCTGCTGTTCAGTTTCCAGTAAATTCAGAAGTGTTGACAGAGGAAGGCCAACATTTTCTGCAACACAGAATGTAGACACGTTTTAAGACAGAAGGTTTGTTTCACTTAGGTCATCAAATTGCCGTGAAAGTCTTCAAGTTTTCAAAAAGCAAAATTTTGCTGCCATAATTACTATCAAATCAACCACTCAGTTGATAATGTTGTAAAATATGTCATAACTCACGTCTGTGTGTACATAAGTTATAATATTATGACAGCAAGGTTTTGTTTTTAGGTTGTGGACATACTTATCCCTGTTCAGTTTATATACTTCTTGGTATGATGAGCTTGTAGTATAATTTAAGCCCTTTATTTTGTGAATTTAGAAACGTCCATAAGTGTCTTCCTTTCTGCCTTTGACAAAATTTTGATTGTCCATCAACCTTTTACTGTTTCAAATTATTTTACTGTTGAAAGAGAAGACAGTTGACTGGAAGTAGAATATTTCGTTTAGCCAAAAGAGAGATGTGTGTTTGCTTGGTAGCTTTCCATATGATGAGGATTAACCATTACCATTACCATTTTGCATTAAACTCTCATTGTTAAAGAACATGAAGAGTGAAGTTAAATGGCTGGAGCAAAAACTGCATGGCAGCATTTCTAAACAATAACAGCGTAAGCTAGCAGGTCTTGAGGAAGAACACTTAGGGTCAACAACTTCACAGCACTAAACATTTTGCTTACTGTTGATACAGCCTATGAGCATTACAGTTTGGATTTCTATTTACAGTTTACTCTTGATCCTGGTCTTTATCTGGTATAAAGAAAAAAGTGCAAGTGAAGCAAAAATGCCTTCACGGGAACTGTGTCCATCAGTTTGCACTAGTGGAGCAGAAGCCTCATTATACCAAAAAATGGTTCCTGAAACCTCTTTGTTGCAGCTATACTAAAGGATATCCTGATTTTATTTCTGTCTGTGTAAAGTTAGAAATAGGCCATTTAAGTCAATAGAGTTGGAATTCATGCCAATAGAAATGGAAGAAATGATATAATGAATGCACACCTTCCCACCAGAAAATGTTTCTCAATTTTTTTTGTTTGTTTTCTAAGTATTTTTGTTAACCATATAAGGTACATTAGTTTCAAATTACACATTACAGTATGTTATCTTCTGCATGCAGTGGTCAGCAAAGTGAACACATGCCATTTTGTAAGCAGGAAAGAGATTATACTCTTGAGAGAAGCTTGTCAAATGAGATTTGATCTACCAATTATCACAGAGATTCTCTGAGTCTCCAAAAGAAAAAAAGTTGACTCATTCATTTTATTTGTTTTACACACAGGAGTCATACACTTCTCAGACTTTCCTCCCCGTGTTAAAATCAACAGGAAAAAATAAAAACCCTTTACATGGGATATGTATATCTATCTATTTAAAACAACTCCAGTTCTCAAGTTTGTGGCAGTTTGGTACTGTCAAAGTCTTGGAAATACACAGCTGTTTAACTAAGGCACAGTAAATATTTTTAGATGAAATCCCAAAAGAAAATAAACAATCCTGTTTATTAGATGCAATATGTTGTACAGGTTTCTTTTACAGTAATGTTGTATTTTATTAACCTGATCTTTGCTTCACTTTTTGATTTCAATATGCCATGCTCAGTTACGGAAAAAGCAACAGTAACCGAGACACCTAAAGTGAACAGACCAAAGTTAACCATCTGTGAAGTATCGGTAGTATGATGAAAGGGATCCTCCAGAAGGAGTTTAATATAAAATGTAATTCCAGCCCTGCCTTGTGCTAGAAAGGAGGCAGAAATACATAAGTTATGTAGTAGGATGTTATGTAGTCCCCTCTACAACATTTCTTTTTGTTCCATTTTCAAAGCCCAGGATAGCAGAGGATTAGAGTAATTAAGTGTTAGAGCTACTTGATGGTAATCTATGTGCTGGTCTTCTACTCCTAACAACGCTCTGCATCTTTGAAAGCAGAACCTGCAAACCGGGGCACAGTCTAAGAACTTGAGCTGAAAATAAGCCAGATGCAATAAAGGACCAGGAATGCTCTCTGAGACAGTAAGATGGAAAAGTAACCATTTTTTGTGCAGAACTTCAACATTTATTGGAGATGAGAGTTCTTGGAAGGTCAATTAAGAATTTGGGAACAAAGAACAGAAGAACTGTATACTTGTTACTTATATTTCTTGCTCTGTTTTTAAAAATTGAGCAGTATCAGTGACTTCAGGAGTCAACAGTGTGCTGGCAAGTGTCAGTTTAATCAGGTGTTTATGAGTCACATTCTCAGACACTGGAAATTAAGAAGCTTCATTGATTTTTTTTTTTTTTAAAAAAGCAAACCCAGATGCAGATCTGAACCCGTTAATTTAAGCATATGTAGGTAACTATGAAATTAATTCCCTCTGATGGGTCAGGGATGTGGCTTGGCCAGTGTTATGTTACTCATTTGCCTATATATTCATTCTAAGTCCTCCTCATTATTTCAGGGTGCTTTTCTCCCTAAAACTTGTCTGTACATGTCCTCATTACACTGCACTGCTTAGGTCTGCAGGCATTCATCCAGCCTGCAGATGGTTTATGAGCTAACACCTCTGTAGATGGTTATATATCTGGTATACGTATGAAAGAAATCAGCTGAGCATGTATAATATTGTTTTTGTGTGTTTTCAGTATATATTCTTTTAATAAAGCAAATATATTAACTCATCATTTCAAATAGATTGACATCCTCCCAAATATATTTAAAAAAAAGATGAGATAATTTATTCCAAATTTATTTCCACAAATGTTGGCTCAAAGCCCTGATCTTGCTAACAGATGTTACTACACCATTAGCTCTGAAGACTAAAAAAAGGAGGGTAAAAGTCATGTGAATAAAAGCTAAAATAGGATTTATAATAAAACAGAAGTGAGTGTGACAGAATAATATTTTTTAATTTAGTCTTATGATATATACAGCCAGCATGGGATTGTTTGTTCAATCTGATATTTTTCCATAATATGCATCTTTATTTTTATGTCTCCATCCTACTCCACTTTACTGAAATCTTACTGCCATGTTACACATACACATTTCCGAATGCTCTCCTTTGTAAGACACAGTAAGAATAAGTTTCAAAAATCACTGTTCAGTAGAGATTCTAGTTCAGTAGCTTGTTTTAAAGAAGGCATAATACCTAACATTCTATCACACATACTGCCAACTCCTTGCAGACAACTGCTGTTGATAAAGTTCAGTGCATTGTTCTCAAGAGTCGTCATCTTAAGGCAGAGATATCAAAATCACAGTAAAGCCTTTGTAAATACAGATTACAGGGTGATTTTCAACATATTGAAGGGAAAGAAGAATTAATGAAATTCTCCATAGTGGTAAAAACTTAAAAGAACAACCGGCACTTGTGTGTGGTGGTGATCTTTCCTTTTAAACATTTTAAGTTCTGGGTTGCAGTTTTCTAGTGGCTGTATGTTGGCTCATCATGTGTACCTATGATTACTTCACCACTTTGCACCTTTGGTTCTTTTATTGCTATCAATAATAGTAATTTTAACAAGCTTCATTAGTAAGGCAGCATGCAAAGTTCATTTACAGAGAGTAAATGAACATGTTTGGGGGATTAAGGCCCCATTGATGGTCTCTGAATTCTACATACTCCCGTTGTCTATTTCAAGTGTCTATTTCAAGGGAGATTGGGGTTTCATTTTTAGTTTGTATATTATCTCAGATTATAGTTTTCAATATAGCTTATCCCTCAAAGTTGAAGCAAAAGTAACCAAGTGCCAGGACAACAGAACTATAAGTAGTGTGATCTGGAACAGACTTTAATCTTGCTCCTTGAAAACTGATATGATAGAAAAGTAACATTAAATGTGGCACTGAAGCAAATTTCCCAAGGTAAATCTAAAGCTCATTTGAATTCATGCCTGATTCTCCTCCAGCGTTAAGGAAGAAGTAACAAATAAGTCTGATCTGTCCAATTAGCAGAGTGTTATAGTGGCATCTCCACTCGTCTCATTGCCAATTTCTCAAAGAATATGTACACCCTTTTTGCCAGAGTATTTGAACTCAGGGCGTATAACTGCAATACATTCCAGTGTAGAGATCATAGAATCATAGAATAGTTTGGGTTGGAAGGGACCTTAAAGATCATCTAGTTACAACCCCACTGCCATAAGCATGGACACCTTCCACTAGATCAGGTTGCTCAAAGCCTCATCCAGCCTGGCCTTAAACACTTCCAGGGAGGGGGCATCTCACGAGTTCTCTGGCTAACCTGTTCCAATGTCTCCCACCCTTACAGGAAAGAATGTCTTCCTAATATCTAATCTAAACCTACCCTCTTCCAGTTTAAAACCATTATCCCTTGTTCTATCACTACCTGACCTTGTAAAAAGTCCCTCCCCAAACTTCCTGTAAGTCCCTTTCAGGAACTGGAAGGTCACTATAAGATCTCTCTGGAGCCTTCTTTTCTCCAGGCTTAACAGCCCCAAGTCTTTTAGCCTGTACTCACAGGAGAGGTGCTCCAGCCCTTCGATCATCCTGCTGGTCCTCCTCGGGACTCAATCCAGTAGGTCTATGTACTTGTGTTGGGGGCCACAGAACTGGATGCAGTACTCCAGGTGGGGTCTCTTGAGAGTGGAATAGAGGGGCAGAATCACTTGCCCTCAATCGGCCTCACTTCTATTGATGCAGCCCAGGATATGGTTGGCTTTCTGGGCTGCGAGTGCACATTGCTGGCTCATGTTGAGCTTCTCATCCACCAGCACCCCCAAGTCCTTATCTTCAGTGTTGCTCGCAATCTGTTCTCTACTTAGCCTGTTTTTGTGCTCTGGGTTGCCCCAGCCCAGGTGCAGGACCTTGCAGTTTTTAGGTCTTCTTGCACCAATTAAGTCTCAAAACTACTTGGTAATTTATATTCATGTTTTCTGAGTATATCTGAATTTCTATTGCCTTACTGCTGATAGTATTCTGAAGTGAAGAAAGCAACTTCTTCAGGATAGTTTCTTCACTCCCTGCTTTTTTTCCTGCTATTTCAGGCTACTATGCTAGAAGAATCAAAGAAAATCACAGATAAGCTTCAGGAGTGAAGGTTGCATGAAGATGTGTGCAGCTTTCCCTTTTTCTTTGCTTAATTAATAGATACGGAAATCCAGAAAAGTTCAACATTTCTGTAGGATGGTTAGATTTGTAATCTAGCATAAAGAGATCTTAAGGAAGCACAGATGTAATAATAGTCACAATATTGCTCAAGCCTGCTATGTTTTTATGCACACTCCCTATTCACTTTAGAGTGAAGAGAGCATAACTTGTTTCCTCATGTTGTCATTTGAGTTTTTAAGAGTGCAAGCATGAGACACAGCTGTCCCTGTGCGGTTTTGTTGTTGTTGTTGTTGTTCTGTTTTGGTTTTTGCTTGGTTTTTTTACCCTCACTTAATACTTTCTACTTTTTTTGATCCTTGGAGTTCTCACACTTGTTTTCCCCCTCTATGCCCTAAGTATGAAACATTTTCTTTTCAGCGGTCTTAATGCTCAAAGATATTACTGAGTTACAGGCAAATCTGCTTTTGCTTTCTTGTATAACAAAACCATGTTACAGGAGTTAAAAACAAACAAACAAAACAAAACAAATAAACAAAAAATAACTACTTCTTTAGAGAGATTTTTTTTTAAATATATTAAAAAATAAGGCTAAATTAACAGTGGCAGATACAGAACAAAAAGTTCTGATTGCTAGTAGTTCCTGGTTTCTACAAAGAAGAGTTGAACTTGCTTATTTAGTACATTAGTAGGAGCATTCTGAATCTCTTATCACTCTCCAGTTCAGAGAACATAACTTGAAATGTTGTTGCAAAACAGATTTTTCCTCTCCATCTCACATTTGTCATTTTATTTTATTTTATTTTTAAAAATGTTATATTTTTTAATTTTATTTTATTTTAATTTAATTTATTTATTTATTTTCTAGGCAGGAAAGGATGCAGGGAAGAGATGAAAACCTTAAGAGAAGTCGCTGGAGAAGGCAGTGTTCTTTACTAACCTAGGCTTTTGCTAGTGAGAAACAAGATATTACCAGGGCAGAACTCGCAATTGTTTGAGACATTAGTGCTTATGGTGAAAATAAAACCTGCCTTATAGTAATAAATAAACAAGCTGTGCAAACCTTTAGTTCATTTAGTTTTATTTTTGTGTGTCTGAATGCAGTTGTTATGAGTAGATAAAATGGAGAATGGGATTGGTACCAGTCCAGGATAGACTTTATTTGCATATGCTATTTATAAGATGGAAAATGGATTGGTAAGATCATTGATTAATCATTAAAAAGGATTTTAAATGTATCAGAGAAAGGTGAGTTTATCCAATAGACATGAACAACAAATCAGGTAAAGTATTAAAAGCAGAGTAGGTTTACATCTAGTGAGTGAAATGTTGAGTGTTCCTCCAGTTGTATCCAGTTACCCAGTGTAACAGGAGGCAGCGAAGGCAAGAGAGGGTAAGACAGTCAAGGTCCATCTGATTGACTTGGCTGAAGTTTCTACGATTAGAATGTCATGTTTCACAAGAAAAGAAACCTTCAATCTTGAGAAGGTGATTGAATGCTAAAAGATTTATTATCAAAAGAGAAAATAAAAACTACAAGATAGACTAATGTGTAGGAGACAATGTAAAGTAAAAAATCAGCAGATCTGAAGGGCATGCATGTCCAGCTGATAATACAGGAATGAATGATTTTGCTATAAAGAGAGTTTGGGAGCAATTCTGTTCTTTCTGGAGTGTAAATATAGTGGAAAATGAATTTGAGAAAAATGAGGTGGAACAGGCAGATTCATTTATTTCAGAAAATAGAAGATAACATCTTGAAAACAAGTAAATATAGAACCTAGGAAGGAATTATTTCTGTATCTATTATAAAATTTTCCTGTGGAATGATAGGATTGTTTTCATTTTTTTTGTAGGATTTGTTGGTTAAATGGTTGGGTTTTTTTACAAATATCAGGACAATTAGTATTATTTCTTTCAAAAACTCTCATTAAATTCAATAGGAAGAGAATTATTTTCAATATTATTTAGTTTTAAAATCCAGAATGGTATGGATGTGGTCTTAAAGACATAAAGAAACTGGAGAATTGTTCTTGCATATTCCCACAGTGTGCACGTACACTGATCAATTGAGGAAGGTGAATGTTCTCTCTGAAAGCTTTACAAAATGAACACTGTCTCCTGCATTTTTATGTTTGCTAGCCCTGTTGTTGTTTGTTTCGGGGGCACCAGCAGAGCTTCCCTGAGAAGGACAGTGTTTGTTTTATACTTACAAAGAAGAATCTGGTTCCCCACAAACAGCACCACTGTGACAGTCAGTGTGCTCAGCCCAAATGTTTTCCCTCTGAAAAAAGAAAAAAAACAAACAACAAAACCCAAAAAACCCTCCAACCAAACCAACCAACCAATTTAAAAAGATAATAATAATGAAAAAATAATCAGAAAAACAAGCCCCAAATACAACTCCAGAAAATTTTTTGAATGGTTGCCAACAATGCTTTTCTATTACAACTAAAACAGTAAAAGTCAGAAAGAAGTGACTGCATAGAAAGAAGAAATGCTGTAATTATGTAGGAAAAATGACATTAAAAAGAAATGTCAAGATTGTATATTTGACTTTGTTTCCAAGATCTTGACATAAAATTCATTCTTTCTCTACTTTCTATGGATTCCATTGAAAATTTTTGGTGTTTAGTTTTTGTTGTTCTTTATTTATTTTTTTTAGTATGTATGTATTTTTTATCTTTCTAAAAGAAGTGGTTTTTTGCCCCTTATATTTACATAAATGTATGTACTGTAACATCAATAATTTGAATATGCATGAATATAGAGTAATTTAATAATAAATAGTCAAAGTACTAGACAAATTCTCAAATTAAAAAAAAAAAGGAAAATTAATTTTTGAATTCATGATTAAATTTGAAGTTGAGATGAGCAGCAGAAAGAGGTATGGCAATCTGAAGTCACTCAATTTCAGTTGAACTAAAATCAGTTAAAGTCAGAAAACTAGAGAATGTGAGGTTATACTTACAGGCAATGCCTTTCTTCTTCCTTGTTTGTTCAATTGCCAGGAGAATGCATTTTCTGCTAATTAAATGACAAGTAGGAAACTAGTGTACCACAGACCTAAAAATATAGTTCACAACAGTAATTTATTTGCTTATGACTGTAGTAGTATAGTGTCATAACTGATCAGATTAGTTTTACTAGCAATTATTGTCCTGGCATTAACAGATCATTCTTTTAGGTCATCAATTACTTACACATATGGCTACAGCTGAAAGATTAAGGGAAAAAAGAAAACAAAAGCCCAGTCTTCCCCAGATGTTTCAGTGTTGGCTATCAGGTATCGCTAATTCCTTTTGAATAACTCTAATTTGTATGAAAATCCAGATAGAAATGAAAGTAATGTATTAGTTGTGCTGGAGAAAACGTTAAGTCAATTATACTCCTGCAAGATTTATAAGAACTAAAGTGAGTTTAAATTTGAATTGTCAAAGGAAATTTTACATGCATTAACCACTCAGTAACAGCCATCCCATGTATTTAATTATGAACTGCATTTTGAACCTCCATCTCCAGGGCAGCATAAAAAAGAGTTTTCCTAAACTACTGTTCATAGGCATTGCTGTGAATTACAGATGTAAAAGAACTGGAGTTTTCAAGCTGAGGTCCTGTCAAAAAAGAACCTAATGTTAATACACTTTTATTCCTCTCCTGGCAATGTGTATTGCAGTAAGATAGACTTCTCCTAATTCCCTTGAACGTTCAACTAGTCAAGAGTTTCAAGTAATTTCAGGTTAAAAGATTGTATATGCGCATCCCAGTATATTAGATATTCTTTTACTTATTAGGATATGCAGAAAAGCATAATTTGGTAAAGAAGTTAGGAAATCTGTTTCTGGCATATTGAAACTGGTTTTAATCTGCAATTGATAACCCTGATATTAAGGCAACTAACTTCTGTCTGTTGTGAATAACTAATGTTAAAAAATATCCATTGCTAGTGCAAAACAGCTTAAAGCAAAGTGTAACTAAAAGGTAAACAAGGAAAATCTTTCAGAAATTTTAAAACTTGTTGCATTTATCTTCAAAGATCATATTTTTAGCTTCTTTATTCAGTCTTCTCATATGCCATTTCAGGGATATATATTCCAATAACATTTCAGTTCTCAGTGAAGTAATTTTCAGCTTAAGTCAAGTTTCTCCAACTCAACCTGTAAGATCTGTTTTGCTTGCATGTGTGAACTGTATGCACTAAGACCACAGTGAAATAGTAACTCAGTTTGTAGCATTCTGCTCTGAATAAAATGGTATTGACGCAAAAAGTTTATTGGATTCAGGGGGAGTGTTGCAGGGTCACACATTTGCAGGCTGTGTATTTATGTCTCTTTTAAATGAATACTCTCTACAATACTGGACCAGAAAGGCAGAGTGGAGAGAGAGCTGCAATGTAAATACAAAACATAAAAGAGTTTATGTTTTTCTAGGGCTTATATTATTAATACAGATGCTTGAAGATGAATAGACTGAAGAGGAAATAGAAAAATGTTAAAAGATTTGTTCAGCGCACTCAAAATTTGAGCAAGTACAATGCAAATGCAGTTCACCTTAGTCAGAGCATTTCATAGGATCACACAAGTTTTAATGGAAGTTTTGTTGATAGGTTTCATAATTTAATTCCCAGATATAATTCCAGATTATTATAGGAGAAAGTCATCCAGCCTGGAGTAATTCCTATGTCTGAGGCAAACTGCAGATTTGAAGCTCTACATTCCTACATCCCATGTTAAAAAAAAAATAATAAAAAACAAAATTGTGGGACAGAAAGAAAACTACCTGGCTTTTAAATCAGTCCTAGTTGGTTTTTCTGGAATTCTTGGGACATAAATAAAAACAAACAAACAAACAAACAAACAGTAGTCATGTAATATACCTTTTCTATATATGGTTCTTGGAGATTTAGCTAAGGAGATTATATTCATGTTTTTGTTTGTTCTGTGTGCTCATAATTTCCTATACGTGATGAAATTAAGACAATAAAGGCTTGCTTTTTTGACTGCAAGAAAATGGTGTAGCAGTAAAAGTCCCATGTCCAGTACATCTCACTGATTGCATTTGCTGTTCCATTTTTCTCTTTAGAGAAACACTATCTCTGTATAAAAATATATTACTGTGACTTCTGTTTTTTAAGTAGCTACTTATTATGATTTAATTTGAGAGAACTCCTGTGCCCAATAAACTTTCCATTTTAAATCCAAGCTCTGAGCTTTATAAAACCTAAATGGTCTACATGTAAACAGTGTGTAAATAGCATCTGAATAAAAGGCAGGGACACACAGTAGGAGCTGACAGAATTGTGTTTGTTGTGGCTGCCCTACTAGCTGCTGCTTGAACAGCTGAAGTAGAAAAGTACTGATTGACTAGTGCCAGCTCAAGTGAAAAATGTGCCAACACAGAGAAATTTAGAAACAAACACAGGAATGGGTTCTAGGAAGTGTGTATATCTGTTGGTAGAGGGGCAAGACAGAGCGATTTAATCTGTGTTTATGAGACAAATGTTTGCTTGTGATTTAATTCAGTACAGAAATAGAGAATTGAGTTCTTAGATTTAGGAACTGTCAGATCATACTAGTCCTTATGGTTTTACAGAATCTGAAATACCATTCTGACTGCAATATTGTTTGAAAAGTGTGTTTTGTTTTGGTTTTTTTTAATGTTTATACAATCTAATATGTTGCTAAAACATTATGACAGAGATGCAGATTGTTTTATATGGTATAATACAACAGGAATATGTGTGGCAGAGGGGTTGGTTTGTCTAGAAACTGTCCATGATAAAGATGAATGTGGGAATACAGCGTCTAGCATACTATATGGAGAACATCTATTTAAATGAGAAAAGTCTTCTTAATTGCCAGTTATGTATCAAAAGCTTTTAATGGCCTTTCCCTCACTGTCCAGTTTTGTTATTTGCTGGGAAACTGCATGCTTATATCTATCTGCTCTAAGCAGGAGATTATGTTTTACTCAGAGAAACTGAAGTAATCAAATGTATGTTAATATCCACTGGCAAAGATTAGTGTTTTATTTAGAACAGAAAAATCTTAAGGAAATTGGAAATAATGATAAAAGTTTGTTTTGTTTTGTTTTGTTTTTTAAATTAAGTATCTATGAATCAATTTGTAGGTATACTAAAGTGTTCAGATAGCATGCCTTTCATAAATTAACGTCTATAGTAAGTCCATTATGTATAATAACAGTATAATAAGGCCTGAAAGCCTAACCAGTGATAAAACTATTTTATCTTTTTTTTTTTTTTTAAACAAAACAAAAAAACCAAAAACCCTTTAGTGGTAGAAAACAATAGTAGAGAGATATATGCAATTAAATTCTGTAGTCTGTCATGTAAACTGTTGTGGTAGCATGGTTTAGATCAGAGTCAACAAAAGTGTTATAAAAATAGGACAGACAATTTGTGCAATTAAAAGTTGAAAAAAAAAAAGTCAAGAAGGTATCTTTGGATGTGTATGATAAAATGGATAGCTGAGATGTTTATTTTTCCTTAAATAGGAAGAAAGCATTGTTTTTTTAATGGGAAAAAAAAAAAAAGATGTTATAAAGATCTTGAGTTCTTTTGGAAATAAAACTGCAGCTAGCGATTTAATCTCTGTCTGTTTACAAATACTTTTTAAAGCTTGGAAAAATGCCCCAAGTTCCCAAAAGAACTTATTAGGTTAGATCTTTCTGTTAACCTAGGAAAATACATTACAGCTGATCCTTTTTCAGCTATGGTTATTCTTTAGAAGACAGGAACTTCTTCATTAAGAAAGAAAGTGTATAGGAAAGGGAAAGGATTCTACAATATGTATACTTATATGGTAGGATAGGTGATTTTTCAGTTTTGTAAGTTTCTGGTACACAAAGAAAAGGTTAAACAGGCTCCTCCAAGGAGGAAGAGTAAGGGCAATTAAAATAACAGTTTACTAGGGGAATATAATAAACCTAACATTGCTTGGAGTCTAAACCATACTATTGTCTAGAAGGCATACTTTTACCTTGACTCTGGGAGAGAGAAAATCTTCAGTTTATGCATTCAGGAAACTATCTGGAAGATCATAATGGTACCTTCCAACCAGAGAAATTGAGTGAGTATTTTTGCTGAACAAGTTTGTTTTTTTGTTTTTTTTTTTAATATCGAATAAATACTGACATTACAATGCCTGAAAGTAATCGGTGATAGTTATGGAGGCTTAAATGTACTGACTGATAACATTAAATTATCTAACAAAATTTGAAGGGTTAAAGTCATGCAATTATCAATATAATTTGTCTAGCAGATTGTTAGGAAGTATTAAATTAATATCATCTTAGTCAGATCGCTTCTAATGCTCTTGCAACTCATGTTCAATCATGCTGGTTAGTGAAACATTGATTAGTGTTGGGAGAATAGCGATGAGCTGAAGAAAGTGGAGTATGACTGGAACAGAGGAGCAATTGCTTTTCATGAGCCATCACAACTGATGCAGATGCCTCAGAGGCTTTAAAATTTTCTAGCAAGCAGCATGGTATTGGTTCATGAAATAAAAAGTTGACCAATCAAATGGCTTGCATTCATTGTGTTACTTTTAGATCATATTAATAAATGAATGACAGCACTTATTTGTTCATAGCAATCACATCTTAGAAAAATATGCAAGGGTTTCATTTGTGCAATTATGGAAACTAACAGACTTGAAATTCAGCTAGAAATAAAGTATCAAGTCTTCCTGCTCAAGCTGACAGATCTCTAATCAGTTGTCATCTTATATTTACTTTAAAAGACTTTATTGCAGGATATTGAATATTTTGCAAAAGAGTGGATATCTATAGACTTCATGCTATTAATCTGTTGAGAACAAGGTGGTAATAAGCTAAGTTCTACTCTTTGGAGGGGCAAAGACTTTATTAATAAACTCAGCTGAATTTTAAACATCTCTTTTTTGAAATGTTATTGAAGATGTCATGCCAGTTAATTAACTAAAATAAGTACTTGATATTGAGCTCTAGAGAAAATGTTGGGAATTATTGCAGCTCAAAATTTAGTATTTGCTTTAGATTTTAATTAACAGTATTAAGATTTCTGTCATAGAGCATCTCTAGACCTTGCAATTTTCAAACTAAAAACCTTAGCACTGCTTTGACAGTTTTGGTGCCAGACAAAGCTTTTATGACTGGTTTGTTCAGAGAAATGCGGGACAGCACCTGTTTTGGCTCTGGAGGTGGGGTTTACACATATGTGCCTAAGAAACAGTTTCAGAAAACTTTCTAAAATCTGACCACAGGTCCCTTCCTCCCCTTTCAGCTGAATGCTTACCATTCAGCTAGAGAGGTAGAACATTGTGGTGGGTTGACCCTGGCTGGGTGCCAGATGCCCACCAAAGCCCACTCTATCACTCCTCTTCAAGTGGACAGGGAGAGAAAAATATAATGAAATGCTTGTTGGTCGAGATAAGGACAGAGAGAGATCACTCACCAATTACTGGAATGGGCAAAACAGACTTGACTTGGGGGGAAAAAAAATAAATTTAATTTATTAAAAGTCAGACTAGAGGATAATGAGAAATAAAACCAAATTGTAAAGCACTTCCCCCCACCCCTCCCTGCTTCCTGGGCTTAACTTCTCTCCCAATTTCCACCTCCCCCCCTCAGTGGCACAGGGGGACAGGGAATGGGGTTTCGGGTCAGTTCCTCACACATTGTTTCTGCTGCTCCTTCCTCCTCAGGGGGAGGACTCCTTCCCCCGCACCAGTGTGGGGTTCCTCTCACGGGAGGCAGTCCACGAAATTCTCCAACATGAGTCCTTCCCATGAACGACAGTTCTTCACAAACTGCTTCAGCATGGGTCCTTTCCATGGGGTGCAGTCCTTCAGGGACAGACTGGTCCAGTGCGGGTCCTTCACGGGGTCACAAGTCCTGCCAGCAAACCTGCTCCAGTGTGGGCTCTTCTGTCCACAGGGGCCACAGGTCCTGCCAGGAACCTGCTCCAGTGTGGGCTTCCCATGGGGTCACAGCCTCCTTCAGGCATCCACTTGCTCCAGTGTGGGGTCTTCCATGGGCTACAGGGGGTCATCTGCTCCACCATGGACCTCCATGGACTGCAGGGGGACAGCCTGCCTCACCATGGTCTTCACCACAAGTTGCAGGGGAATCTCTGCTCCGGCACCTGGAGCACTTCCTTCCCCTCCTTCTTCACTGACCTTGGTGTCTGCAAGGGTTGCTTCTCTTACATCTTCTCACTCCTCTCTCTAGCTGCAAAGTGTGCCTTTTTTTTGTTCTTCCCCTTTTTTTTCTTAATTATATTATCACAGAGGCGTTACTGATTGGCTCAGCCTTGGCCAGTGGTGGGTCTGTCTTGGAGCCGGCTGGCGGTGGCTGTGTTGGACATGGGGGGAGCTTCTGGCAGCTTCTCACAGGAGTCACCCCTATGCCCACCCTGCTACCAAAACCTTGTCATGCAAACCCAATACAAACATGTTGCTGATCTCTCCCATGATCAAAAAGAAAAGAGAACACTTGCATGACGTTACCTGGGAGGAAGTGAGGTTGTGTATGAAACACTCGTTTGAACACAGACATGATGACTTGAGCTAACGGTTGAGTTAAATAAAAAAAATAAAGAAAAAAAAATATTTTAAGTTCTCTATTTTAGAATATTTCTGCACCTAGATTAAGCTAAGCCACCACATGTTTTGTCAGTGCAACTTTCATCTCAGTAATTCTTACTGACTACTTGTAAATCAGAATATTTTCATGACACCATTTCAATTTGTTTCAAATCTAGGATGATAAAATCAAAATCTTGCTGATGATCAGTACTGACTGAAGGTCATGGCAGATAGTATAATGAAGAAATGTAATAATGCAAACTGTCATAAACTTTCTTGTTCCCTGAAATATGCTGATACAGCTTTATGGAAATAAAAGGTTCTTTTAAAAATTGATGTGTGTAGCAGAGATCAGAAGATGTGTACTTTCAGAATAAGTTAAATATTTCTAATAGTGAGTCACTATGACTTTTCACAACCAAGCAAGTCTGTCTGCTTTTGTTTGAAATGCTTTTCTCCATATCTTAACATTTCCACACAAGTTCTTTTCTGCATATGTTAAAAAATGCATAGTTCTTTTTACTTCTGCTCACAACATTATTTATTTCTCAGTATTTACAAAAAGGGAAATTCAAAATATGCCTTTTAGTTAGGTATTAGAAAATTATACCTTTTTGCAATCAATTTGCAATTGGTCAATAGAAGACTATTTTCCTTTTCAACTTAATATTGTGTAGTTACTAATAGTGACAATTCGTTTAGGGAGATATTGTGAAAGGCCATGTTCTCAAATAAGTCTATTTACCTAGAAAAAGGTTGTGTATGTGTCCGTTACAAACTGTGAGGTGTTAAGATATTCTGCATTTCAGAATGTGTGAAGCAGAATTCTTCTATGTTTATAACCTTTAAAATAAATTGTCTCAATTCTCTTAGAATTGCTTCCTGAAGCGAAGAACCTCATAATTAAAAAAAGATATTAAGATAGAACTGCAGCACAAGTGCTTTGATGCGTTGGATACCTGATAGATTTTCTTGAGATAAGATGACCTACAGTTATTGATAATACTTTTATTTCTAAGTTAGATTTGCAGAACTACCTGGAGTTACATTATTTTGCATTTCATTTGATGAAGAAAGAATATTAAGCATGAAGGAAGTAATTATGCTCTTCGAAGTCAGGTTTACTGTCTGGGATAGCTATTCAGAACACAATATAAACTTCATTATAATTGCTTATCTCCTGTTTGTGTAAAAGTTGATTTTCTTGAAACTTTTTTCTTTTTCCTTTCTTAATAGGTAGGCAAACTTTATAAGCATGAATGCCTCTTTTATGTTATTTTTAACCTTCTTTTGCTGTCCTTTAAAAAAAAAAAATACAAAAAAACCAAAATTCCCAAACCCAAAAAACACCTGACAATATCCTAGTAGAACAGAAGAAAGTTCAAAGTAGAACAGTATGTGTACTATACAACTGTAAATGTCGTTTGTATTTCAGTTTCATAGCAGACAGATAAAACTGGTGAAAATTAGTCTTAGTTGCTTAAAAGAAATTTTCTCATCCTCTAAACTTTAGTTTTGTTCTTTTTCCCTCTGTAATCTTACATGATACAATGCCCTTCGGTAAAAATGGCATTGTATCATATATCTGTCATCTGTTTTCCACCAGCAAGTAGGTATATATGACTTGCAATTTGTATGTTTAATAGAGTGAAACATAATATCTGTTGTAAAACAGGAATGATATATCATAGCAAGCATTCATTTTCTTACAATTTAAATTTTCCAACGAATCTGAGTTATTTGCAACAACTGAGCTATTTGCAATATTGCTCCATGGTTAAGGATTATGTTGAGTTTCTATTACTGCCAACCTTTGAACCTTATGTTAACATCAAAAATAAATCACTGCAATTTCAAAACAAAAGTTCTGTGAATAAGGGTTAGTTAACTTGTAGAGGTGTAACCCCTAGATAAAGCAAAGCTGGTATGGCTCCTTAGGTAGCTTCTGCTTCATTTTTTGTGCTATCTCTTTATAAATTAGTAATTGTTGATTTCCTAATGTTTCTTTGTTTATATTTTTGTATCATTAACTGCTTAGTTCAGTTTTGCAGTATAACACACGAAGGGATACCAAAAGCATCCTCTTCTCCAAAGCCTTATTTTATTAGACCATCAAGTATTAAGCTGAAGACTTTTTTTTTTTTTTTCTAGTAATGAAAACAAAGAACTTCTGAGCAAGATAGAATATATAAGTCTGAAAATGCATCTTACCACTCCTCTTTAACATCCTTTCCTTCCAGACTATTTATTCAAACAACTTTCAGTGTCTTTCTGTATGGAATAAACTCTACAGTGTCCTTTAAATATCTTTATTTTGGGTATGCTATTGGTGTCAAGGTCTTAACAAACAGATTAAAGTTGCATGAATCTTCATCTGCTTTATAATAGTTAACATCTAAAACACATAAATCTTGAGACCTGATCTTTCCTTTCTGTTCAGCTGTGGTATCAGTTGCTATCCTTGGAACAGATCTGGATCACACTTTACATTTATTTCAGATTTGTGGCATGCCACTAGACTTAGTTGATTACTTTGAATTTGCACTTCTCATTGATGACAGAAGTGTCAGATTCTGTGTGATGTCGAAGCAGTATGAGGTCAGTTTCTGAATATGCAAAATATTTGTGCTTTTTAGAAATTTAAATGAAGTTGAATTAACTGGACTTATAAATGCTATGTGCTAACGATGTAGTGCATCTTGTAAAAGCTGCACCTTAGATGTATACTATCTTTCCCTGAAAGAAAGACTAGGTAAAACTGATCCTGTGAGAAATTCTCCCAGACATTTATAATTAGAGCCATTGCTAACTCCTCTGGCAAGTTTGTGTAGCTGAGGTCTTAAAAATTAATTTTAAAATTCCTAAGAGAGTTTTCAAAATACACATTATTGTAGAAAACTGTAAAAACTTTGTTTTGCAGAATAAGAGATACTTGCAGATAGACAAATATTTGTAGATGGAAGTATAATAAATGAGACCATCTGTCAACACAGAAGTTAAATGGTACTTGATTTTGTGACATAAGAAAGGAAATTTTATTCCTGATCTGCTCTTTTTTCCTTTTCCATCAGTTTTACCTCTTGAAATTGGAAATCTAAGGTATTTCTGTAAATCTTAATTCAGATTAAAACCTCCCTATGAATAAAAATGTTATAAGTTAACAAGAAGAATTGTTCTTTTGTAGCATGATGAGATTAATAAGTATTGTAACATTACTATTTTGTTGTTCTAGAAGAAGATAAAATTATTTTCAGATAGTTTCAACTAGAGGCAAGATATTTCTCTACTGAGTTTTGAAGAGATGGTGGTGTAAAATACAAGTCCATAGAATCAGTGACAGAAAAAAAAAATCTTAAAATATCTTGGAATTTAATTGATATGGTACATCTCCAATGGCTTTTAAACTTGTGGGTTGAGTACATGTTATCAGTCATAAAAGAAAAGGAACTTTTTTCTTTTATCTTTCTTTCGATGCAGTGTCCAGCATTTTATACAGAAGAAAAACAGGTATACATAGCTATTCTAGTAAATTACTTTGATGCAGAGTTAAACATTTACTTACAGATTTAGTTTTGAAACAGATAGAAGAGTTGGGCAAATCTTTATTATCCATTGACAATTATTTGCACCATACTTGCACCCTGCTAATGTTATCTGTTGAGAGACAGGGATATGTGTGCTTGAGACAATAAATCCAAGGAAGGGAAAAAGCGTTCATATTAAGTATTGAACTATGTCAAAGACAAGATAACAGATTTTATCTGGGAATGATTGACATGAGAAGTAAAGGTGTAGAAAATGCAAGTAAAATTCAACTTACTAAACCTAATCCCTTAAAGGAAAATAAGGGTGACCTGTCGCTCACAGATGTTTCTTGAAGCGTGAACATTTTTTAAAGGGCACCCTAATTTATCCAGTTCACAAAGCTATCTGTGATGGCAGGAAAAGATTTTTTCTTGAAATGGATGCCTTATTCTTTCTTTTCCAGTAGCTGTTCAGAGCCTTTTGTCTATTTATATTCATTATTGTTGCTGTAAGAACAGTGCTGGTTTGCATTATTTCATTGGCATGAGAAGCTCTGATTCAGTTTTGCTGTCGATTTTGACCTCTTTCTGTACCTCCTCTACTTTCAGTGACTAAAAGCATCAGTAAATAGAAACAGAGAAAACCCCATGAATACTTCTGCAGCAGCACAAAATAAGTTCAGCAACGCTCAAATTCTATGCAGTTGCAGTTTATGTCTATGGTAGGGTAAAGCCTGCAATGAGAGTTTGCTTAGCTGTTTATTGCACTGTTAGATATTAAGTGAGTTTTCAACTACCTGGTAGGAAAGAGATTTCAGAGTATACATAAATAGTCTAATAAAAAATAAGATTCTCAAAATACCTTCTCAAAGAGCAGAATAAAATCAATATTAATTTTAATGCTGACTAAGTAAACACATTAATTCTTCCATTTACTTTCTATCTGTACCATTCAGAAGCAAACATAATTTTCAACTTTATCTAGCCAGCCTCTTTTCTGTGATCTAAAATGTAATATATCTGTATATGGCTGTACTTTACCACTGCAATTAAATTAATTAAGTTGAAGCATAAGTTTGATAAACTAATCACTGGTGGCACCCACTGTGGAATGTGGATTTATCCACTATGCTTAGTCTAGGCTGCTTTGTTTACAAAGGGACATGAAATCTGTTCATCAGCAATTTCTGCTGTTCAGTCCTGTACAAGGATCATGAAATATCCAAGTGTGATGCCCAGTTTCTGATAGTACTTCATTCAGCTCTGGTAGGAGCATGTAATTCTCTTTGAATAATTCTCCTGAAATAATTCCATCCTCTGACAACTATGGTGGCTCAGGTGATTGATATTTGGGCACTCAAATTTTGCCTCAAGTTGCAGCTTCACAGTTGTCCCAAGTAGAAACAAATTATACCATCTGATAGTGAATCTATTATATGAATAAATTAGTTACAATCCAGTGCATAATGCTTTACATTCACAAGAACCACAATCCCAACTGGCATTTTTATTTTGATCTCAGAAAAGAGCCAGAGACTAAAACACTGTGGAAAGAATAATTTTCTACTGAATATTATTTCATTAAGGAAATAATATTCTGAATGGCCTGGAAGGAAGATGGCTGCACAAAGTATGCACCATATGATCTAGTCATGATACATTGTGGGGGAAACAGTAGGCAAGGACCATTTAATAAAAGGAAATTAATAGTTTATTAAAAAACTTGTCCAAAATAATAATTGTCAAAATGCCAAATGACTCCTTCCTCTTTAACAACAGTTGTCTTTCAAGTCAGATAAAATCTGCAGATTGTATATTTTTCTGTCTGATTCATTCTGATAAACTTGTTTTCATCTTGTACTTTATGTTTTGCCCAACTCCTATATTTGACACTCTAACCACTGGTATTTCATATCTTGTTCAGATTTGAAAAACAATCCAGCAGCTGCTAAGTGATTATGACCACTGCAGCTGATATTGGGTAGATTAGCAGAAATTACTCTGTGAATTTATACTGGGAATAATCAAGAGGATGATTTTATTTTTCAATGCTGTAGCTAATACATTTAATGCACTAATATCTTAATTTTCTTCAGAATATGTACTCTTAAAAAAAACCCCAAAAAACAAACAAACCAAAAACCCCAAAAAACTCCAACAACCAAAAACTGCCTAACTTCCTTGTTAACATATTTTGCTTGACTGGGTTTTATGCTACCCTAGCCGATATAATTGGGTTTTTTTTTTCCTACCTACTGTCAAGAATTTAGTCATGCATTGCAAGTGGAGCAAACTTAACATTGTCCAGTTTCAAATCTTTTGTCAGTTGAACTGAAGTCTGAGTCAAAGCATAAAAGAATAATGTAAGAAACTTCTGGATATTTGAATGGGTGAAACAAGCTGGAGATTATCTGATTCATTCTTGAAGAAGAAGATGTTGCCTATGAAGCAGTAGTAAATGTAGCGCACCTCTTAAGAAATCTGGAAATGTCACAATCTGAGGAATAATGGAATATTTTCTGAGATTTAAAATTTTATGGGTATGGGTATACACTTTGGCAACCAAGCTAAGCAAAAGCATACTGACTAATTTTAATACTGTACTGCAAAACACAGAAGAAAAATTACAATATTAAACATTCTTAAACCAAGAAAATGGATTTGTTAAAGAGTACTTCCACTGGAGTCACTTCTGACAAAAATGATTCCATTTTTACTTTGGGGCTAGGAAATATTTCACATATTTTGGGGGAATATCTCAAGAAATCTGTAAAGTGGTCTGCCTAACTGTCCACTCAAGTAAGTGGCTTAGGAAATATGAAGAAAATTTTACTTAGTAGCTGATGAAGCAACCAAAACCCCAGTATATTCATTTCAGGAATCAGAGAGAGCTCCTGGCTAATATGCTTAGACAACCCCCTGCAAGCCCAATCTTTCCTTTAACTTTCATCAGGACGTAGTTCTATTTGCAAGGTAAGAATTCTACTTCTTTACCTCCTATAACTGTCAAGTGAATGAAACACTATAGTATATTTAGCAACAAGGGCAGGAGTCAGAAAACTATGATATATACTACAGGCTCCATTAGATTCCTTCTCCCACAAGAAGGATTGGGATTGCTATTTCTGACAGGCTTACACTTTGGAAGTAAATTTAGAGTTTTTTTGAATTCTCTGTTTTATTTCATTCAAACATTTTCCTATACTTTCCATTTGTGTGTGTGTGTATATATATATATATATATATATACACACATACATATATAAAAAATAATTATACTTTTCCATTTTAGGGTGAGGTAAACAGTGGTATACTAATCTCTTTTAGTATAACATCCCTATGATTCATGTGTATGATTACAGTCTATCTACTGTACATGCACAAGGGGAATTAGTGCTGTGCTTAATACTTAATTACTAATGGACTTTAACTCAGATGAATCTGTCATAAGTATGTAACCATTCTGAGCTGATGCTTGTAATTAATTCACTAGCTGTAATCTGCACACACAGCTGAAAAATCAATACAAAATAATGAAAAAAACCCCTTTGAGCAGGACATAAATCACACTGAGAGATTCATTATCTTACTGTATTTGTCTCAGTTTTTTTGAGATGGGAAGGCTTTTCCACATACTTATTATAAAAAGCACAATAACAACAGCATCAAAACAACATCCCCCTCCCTTGCATCATCTCAATGAGAAAGCATCAGTACTTATAACAAAAGTACAAACTTACTTAAGTGGATTAATTCCAGTGTAATTTTTACTTCTTCTTAGGAAAAGATGAGTGTTCAAAAATAATTGATCTAAAGACCAGAGTGACACTATGGCTCATGTCACTGACATGGAATAAGAGACAAGAACCTGTTAACTAGTTAATCAGTAAATAATTTCCTTTCCCTGTGACAGGTGGAAGTGTTATCTTGTATTCCTGATTTTATACATCTGTTATGTTTCATGATTAATGAAGATGAGCACTATATTTTATAAAATTTAACTCATTTCTTCTGGAGTATACTAATAACAATAGGAAAAATATGCTTTAATACAATAATCTTAAAATGTTTTGTATTTCTATTTTTATCATTCATGTAGGTCTTTCATCATGTAATCTTCTACTAAAGGAATGAAAATGTATTCTTCATACTTTTCAGTTCACTGAACTGAATTAAATTTGGTTTTAAATACCAGATCTTGCTACTATGATTAAGTAAAATTACAAATTTTTATGTGTATTTGTGAGAGAAACATGTATGACATGAACAGAAAAGTGAGTATTTTTTACCATTGTGTGGGATAAGTTTCCCTTTATGTGACATAAAAGGTTAAATGGATCCTTCACATGACTGCTATATTTCTTCTTACAACACAACTACCTCTTGACAGGTACTAAAAAGACAAGTAGTCACAAGTTATTTCTTACTACTTCATGCTGAACTCTCCATTATTTAGAAGATAATTTGCATGCATAGCATGGACAACTTTCTTCTTCCTCCCATTTGAAAATAACATAATATAAATTAATAGAGCTTCAGTACATTTTACAGTTACTGTTCAAGTTTAACCTTTAAGGGTCTATGAGTTGTAACAAAACAAACATTACATGAGTCACACAGAAAACCTCTTGGGAACATGAGTAATTTCCTTTTTATGAAAGCAATACTACTATTTAATATATGTTATTATATAATATTTTATTCTGTATATGCAGGAATGAAATAAGATCCAGAATCCAGCAATGTGTTGTTGCATGAATTAGAACTGTATGAAGCATTTCATTTTCAGAAATGCAGTGGTTCTATCAAGTTAATCAGTTCAAGTTACTATCTCATGTGACAGAAGAATTCACACTGAAAGATATGAAAGAAATAAATCAGTATTCTCCCTTAAAGCCAATTCTTGAACACAGAAGAATTCAACTAGAACTTTATTTTAGTTTGAGTTATTGTCTATAGTCAAAAGTGGTTCAGTTCTGCTGTTTGTTGTCATTTTCCCCCCTTTACTTATGATAAACAATTAAGCAACCATGGTGTTTGGTTTGGGGTTTTTGGGGTTTTGGTTTTTTTTTTTTTGGGGGGGGGTGGGGGGTTGTGTCTTTTTAATCAGTTACCCTTTGAATCTAAAAATTAGTCATATCTAATGCATTTTTATATCAACAAATATCAAGTTTATAAACCAGCTTGAAATTCTATCAAGTCACTGATTTTTTCTATATAGTCAACTTTCATTATTGATTCTGGATATCTTCTGAGATACTTGTGAGATATCCATAAGATATAATGACATTGAACATCTTTTGTTATTGTGCTTTTAGTTTCTAAATGGAAGCAATGCATTCATTAATATCCCCTAGAAAATGTTACTTGGAGCATATCCAAAAAGAAGTTGCCTTTTGAATGAAATGGACTTAAATTGGAAGGAGATGAGGGGAAAAAATGTAACCTTGTTTTTCTCTTGTGGCAAGAGCACTAGTTTTACAACCTGGTATCCATTCCTGACGAAGAAAATACATTGTTATATCTGTATCACAAAGAAATAAAATAAAAGAAAGGCACAGTATACAGCTAGGATGAGCTAATAATGGCTGCTAGCTACTCTGTTCCCTTAGAGCTCCTGTAGTCTCATCACTTTGGCATGAGTATCAAGGAAATTATGTTGACTTTTGAGCCTTGATTCACACTTTTCTTAAGTCATCTTTAAGAGAGCTGACATTCTAATTGCTCACAAATTGTTTCAGCTCAGAGTTTGTTAAGCGCTGACACATTTTACTGAAAAAAATAAAGGTATGTAATTTGACATAGTGACAGATTAATACTTTAGCATCAGACTGGCAGAACAATTAGACAGCTTAAATGTTTCCTACATCTTAATGTCTGTACTACTTCAGGAAGCCATAGTAAGTCCTACTTTTCTGAAGAATATGTTGCTATTTCAGTGACAGAAGTAAATCAGGCTATCAAAGGATTTAACAGGATTACAAGGAGTCTTGTAGCAATTACATTTAAATCTAGAAAATTAAAATCTAGGGAATTTAAGTTCAGCATAGTGTATTTTGTACAGTACTCTCCATTGGTATCACATAAGCTTATACTTCTTGTTCCTCATTATACATGTATACAATTGGTCTTGTGGACGAAAGTGAAATAATAAAGTCTGAACTACAGGATAGATACAATTGAAACAAGAGAAAACTATATTTCTAATGTGCTTCCTTTTATATTATACAGTAGACAGGGTTTTAAATTTGTATTTATCTAGAATTATGTTTTTTGAATTTGATTTCACTTACACTTAATACTGTATACAATCTATATTGTGTTTCTCCACTGACAACCAACTAATTAATATGATTCAGGCCTGGAAGAGTACAACTAGTTTTTAAAAGCATAGGTCTGTTTTTCATATAAAAAAATCTTTAAGTCAATTGGAAAAATATTGATGATTCCTTGAAGATCACAGATGCAACACTACAGAGCTAGTAATTTAGGTGGGATTTTTTTTTTTTTTTTTTTTGGGGGGGGGGCGGGGCAGGTATTCTATAATTAGAGGAACAGTTAAAGAGAATTATACCTTAACCTGTAGGAGGCAATTGTGATAGAAGTCACTGTGGAATCTAAGCCAGGAATTTTACTGCTTGGGTAATATTTCTTTGATTACCTGTCTGAGTCATATTAAATAGCTATATAGTCTGGTATAGTCTGTTTAATTAAATAAAGGAAATACATCAAAACCTTATACATTCTTTATCCTATTTGACTCTGTTCCTCCCTAAACCAGAGTCAAGTAATATGCAAGGGGAAACAAACGCAAAATTGTATATAGGAAGTAAATACTATTGAAATTTTCTGCTTTACAGTCTCTCTTACACCAGTTTCAGTTTTAATGGACTTCAGAGGCATGATGTTTATTTTGCACAACTACGGGTATAAGCAGTATTCACTCTTTAACTTTGGAATGGTTGTGTTGGGACTCAGGCAAGAAGATTTTATAGATGCTAGGTTATCATGTTGGAACTTGAGAGTGGGTTTTTTATCATTACTAGCTTTTTGTTTCTGTATCCCTTTAATTAACACCAGTCTTAAGTGGGCCAGTCTTTTTTTTGTTTGTTTGTTTGTAATTCTATTAACATAAAATTTTAAGAAGGGTGTCATTCTAAAATAGACTTTTAGCTGAACATAAGCCCAACTTCTAAGCTTGATTTATTGCCAAATAAGTAAAGAATTTTAACCCAGAAACTGTTAAGGATTGGACTGAGAGCACAGTACGTAAATGTTAGTAATCTTATTAACACAATTTCAGATCTGAAGGGAACCTTTAGAGGTCATTTAGTGCATCCTTGCTTTCCCAAAGTAGGATTAGCCATGTTTATGTTAACCTTGGGATAAGTTTTTCTAGACACATGTAAAACTCTCCCAGTGGTGGAGAATCTATAAGCTTCCATCACTACATTCAACCACAAAGCTTTTTTCTGATTTCTAACCCGATTTGTCATTGCTGAAACCAAGCCATTACTTTTGGTTCTCTTCGCTGTGGGCATACAAAACACATTGTTCCCACTCTTGCTTTACTATAGCCTTTGGTACATAAAATGTGCTGTTTTCTCTCTCAGCTGCCTTCTCTTCTGGCTAACTTAATTTCATTCATCAAGCATGAGCTTTCTTCAAATGTTAAAGAAGCAGTTACCTGTTTCTATTTTATTATGGTGTCACTTTATTTGTTTGTTTTATTTTTACAATTTTTAGTGGTAGAGGACTACATAGCATCTCATGTTTGCTTCCACTTTGGTCTCTCTTGAAACCAGCTAAGTGCTTTTGACACACTACAGCAGTAAGTTTTGCTGTTCTTAGAAATTGTTTAAGGGATACTTTTATTTTACCAATTTTCAAGTAAAGTATTGAAAACTGTCATTTTCATTCCATGTTCCTGTTGTGGTTTAACCCCAGCCAGCAACTAAGCACTTCACAACCACTTGCTCACTCCCCCTGGTGATCTGGGGGAGAAAATCAGAAGAGTAAAAGTGAGAAAACTTGTCAGTTGAGATAAAGACTGTTAAACAGGTAACGCAAAAGCCTCACACAAGCAAAGCCAAACAATTAATTCATTCATGGCTTCCCATTGGCAGGCAAGTATTCAGCCATCTCCAGAAAAGCAGGGCTCCATCTTATGTAATGGTTACTTTGGAAGACAAACACCATCACTCCAAACGTCCCCTGCTTCCTTCTTCTTCCCCCAGCTTTGCATGCTGAGCATGATGTCATGTGGTATGGAATATCCCTTTGCTCAGCTGGGGTCAGCTGTCCTGGCTGTGTCCCGTACCAGTTTCTAGTGCACCCCCAGCCTCCTTGCTGGTGTGGTGGTGTGAGAAGCAGAAAAGGCCTTGAGTCTCCATATGCACTGCTCAGCAGTAACCAAAACATCTCTGCATTAGCAACACTGTTTTCAGTACAAATCCAAAACATAGTCCCATACCAACTACTATGAAGAAAATTAACTCTATCCCAGTTAAAACCAGCACAGTTCCTTTTCCCATGCATAATAAAAGAATAAAAAGGTTCAGAATTCATTATTTTATATCCTTCTGTCACAGTATTAATCATTCAGTCAATGTACTTGTAAATCTTTCTGTACTCTGAAGAATTTTCTTAAGCACTGAAAATAATTTCAGAATTGGGCATGACATACATGAAATTATTCTAGTCCTAAAGCAATTAATATATCCGTTACTTCAACACAGTTAGCATATCTCAAACAGTGTATTTGTGTTTGGCTTTATTCGGCAGGACTGTTTTAGAGATGGCATGCACTGTCTCTGCAGTACATGATAATGCCACATTTGGAATGACAGCAGTGCAAGCCTTGGGGCACTAAATGCTTCTTGAGATATGTTCAATTGCTGTTTAACAGTATTTAGCCTAAGGTGCAGAGAAAGTAGTTGCTGATGCCTTCAAACATGTTTAAGTATTTTAATAGTGTCTTGACATGTCAGAATATGCCACAGTATTAACTGGGGTGAAGTTCCTGAATTACTACAATTAGGAGGCAGGAATTTCAAAGACAGTACTGCTGTAACTGTGTATTACTATAGCTCAGAACTTTTTCCCCCCCTTAAACAGTGAATTTCTACAATATGTAACCTCTCAGCTGTTCTCTGATCATGCAGTCAATACTTCTTATGCTTTAAAAGCTCTATTGTGTCTCCAGTCACACAACTTTTAAAACAGACAACCATTTAATACAATAGCTATGTAAATGTGCTCTTGTTTAATTATATAGTCTTACTGAGGTTTCACTTGAATTTTGCATGGTCCTCTGAATATATTTGTGTACAGAGTACAGGAAAAGCTGGGTAATCCAAACCACAGTCTTTATCATTACTGTGTGGCAGTTCCTGTTCCTTTTCCTTTTCTCAAAGTAGTCTGGAACTACCGCACAGGTGTTCTTTACAGGTACTCAATGACTGGAATTATGCGGGAACGTTACAAGCCCATCAATGGGGAAAGGCAACAAAATCTGCATGTAGTCATGGATTTGTCAAAGATACTATTTAAAACTCATCTGCCAATGATTCCTCAGATCCTGTGGACCAAGCTGCATGATTTACAGAAATACTGTTGTACTACCATAGTACTGCATGACTACTGTGGTTGTGTACTTCTCCAAGAAAAGGTCTACAGCTAGAAATGCTTTCTGGGCACAGAGTTCTTTCTAGGAATGTTCAAGTTATAGTATCTGGATAGGGTGTCAGTATTGCTTTGGAGGGTTTTCCATCTCCAGGGACCAGTGGAACAGAGCTTTTGACTGCTTAAATACATCTAAAGTCTGTTGTTACCATAAGCTTTTTTGTGGTTTACAGAAGATGAGAAAATGAAAAGCTCCTAGTACCTTTCTCCAAAAGAGTATATGTGCTAGAACTATATCACTACCAATTGATAGTGCTAGGCTTGTGTAAAATATATCGTACAAGAATGGTTGTTAAAAAATATGCAGAGTGGAGCTAGAGTGAGTGTGCATCCTTGAATATATTTCTGCAATGTGTTTACAGAAAAGTACATAAATTGTAACATGTACTCGTTGAATACTGTGTTCGTAATACTTTCTCTGTACTTGATGAAATATATTGACCTTCTTTGATAAGGAATGGGAGGAGAGAAAATAATGGAAGATTGCTTGGGTGGAATATTTTGGTTGTTATTTTTTTTGGCTTTAAACTGGATATAGAACAACATATTTCTCCTCTCCTTTTCTTTTTTTCATAACGAGTAATCCCTCTAGTCCGAAAGCAACAGTCAGCTGCAGTCAGCAGAAACATGAGCATACATATAACTAACTTCATTCATTTGCATGCTTTTATACATTTTTTAATGGAAAACATAAGCTATCACCATCTCAGATATTAGACATAAATGTTTAAAAAATTGTTAGATTAATGATAAAAGAGTTTGGGGTTTTTTGTTGCTTGCTTGTTTGTTTGTTTGTTTTTGTTTTAAATTATCAGCTAACTTTGGAAATTGGTGGTGGAAGCTTATATCAGATGCAATGAGAGAGTAGATTGTGAAACCTTGTAAATTAGTGTTCTCCAATTTTTTAAGCTAAAGTCTGGGCAGTTGGAAGTGAAATCTGCTTTATAAATATTATTTTTTTGAAGTCTCCTTTTACATGTATACCTAAAAACTTGTCTAAATATCTGTATTTTAGGGACTAGTTTTGCAATGGTTTTGTAAATAGTCAGGCAATACCTAGTTCTGATGTAGAGACACTGTAAGAGGATATGTTTAAAAATAACTTAGATTACATCTTCAATTGTAACTATGAAGATATTTTTATGCAAATAAAAGCTTAAATTTGAGTAGTCTATGTATAAACAGTTAAAACCTAACCTCCAATCCACACATTTCTGTATGACAAGAAATATAATCCCTCGAGGTTTACTTTCTTGCTAATTAGCATTGTGATAAATTTTATTTGTTAATAGCTGGCATTTTAAGCAGTCAGTTTCCAGATATGTAACTGTGGTAGAAATCTTTTGTACTCTTCCTTTATGATTTGCTAGCTGTGCTGACAAATTCTTTGCTGTGTCGTATTCCATTAGGCTTCTCAGCTAGCAGTGTGGTTGCTACTAAATGTTTAACTTTTAAATCAGAAGAACTTTAAAAAGCATGTCTCTTGGAGACAGATATATTTGGATGTAAATTATGTTAGAGGACAAGAGTAACTTCCCCCTTCTCCTGCCAAATTCAGAGATTATTCACAGGTCCATGGGCTAGGTAAGGAGCATAAAGTCATTACTCTGCAAAAGAGGGTCAATCTGTTCAAGGACTTAGCAAAAATACAGTTAATTGCTTCGTAGCTAAAGCTCTGTGGCAGTTTATTAAAAAAGAAGGTTAAATCTCTGTTTTCTACTGCAGTGTACAGAAAGTACCCAGGTTTTCTTAACTGACTAGTTTAGGTACTGGTAATAGCTTAGCCCTGACAGCACTAGATGTATTACCCATCTTCTGATATAACACACACACAAAATGTTCCCTAATTCCCTGTACAGCTTCCCCCCACACCAAATGCTGAACTTATATCCATCTTTTAAACAGAAGAGTAGTTAAAATGCAACAGGTTTCAAAACGTGTTAGATTAAATGTGCTTAAATGCTGTACTTATCCAAGCTCTTAGAAAAGATGCAAGAAAACAATGGAGTATAGGGCTACATTTACTGTATGTGCCAAGTACTAATTGAAGGGTATTTTAGAGGAAAATATATCACAGTTGACCCAACAGCCTGAGGGAGGTGAGGCTGCTGCTGCTCCAGGTCCCCAGGTCCAACCAGTAGCAAAGATGAAGATGTATTCCCAGTAGACAGAGGCACAAAGCTCACGTATACACCAAGTAAATACACACAGATCACAGATGCTCAGAGCACTCATATGAACACAGACAACACCAGTGGTCTCATTCTGCTCTCCTCTCTGTCTGAACAGGGTGGAAGTCCACTGGTGAGGGTGGACATGCACATATGCATACATGCATATGCACACATATTAGAGACCCCTTATCCAGGAAAGAGTTAGAAAGGAATTTAATAAGATAGTCAACATGGCGCTGATCAGACACATGGCACAACCAAACTTATCATCCAGCAAACCATTTACATGTGACCGGCCCTTTTGTCCTCTTATCTCTCTGTTTTGCTACCCTTGTTCCTCCCCAAATCACCTAAAACCCTCCCTTGTCCTCCCTTTGTTTCCTCTCCTAAACATCACATAGTAAGTCCTGTGCTATCCGTAAGTGCTTTCCCCCCTTATCCCATAACGTGTCCTACATACCTAGGCAGCAATCCCACTGCTGGACAGAAAGGTGATCTGGAGAGCAGCCGCCAGTGACTCATGGTGTCACTGTTTCACACCTGGACAAAGGAGCTGATGGCTCTGCTAGGATAGAACTAGGAGGGTCCCAGACAAGGTGGTTGTTCCTCCCAAGTCCTTGGTTTAGGTTCCTATCTGTCACTATACAACCCTGTGCTCCTCTGGACCTGGGCAGATAGACCTTTGATGGGCTAATGGCCCCTGTGATGAGCCTAGGAGTAACCCATCAGGGTATAATTTGAGCTAGTATTATCCTGCCAGTGTCTCTCTCAGCTCTTTTGTGGATCTGAAGATGAAGTTCATCACATAACCCAAAAGGGTAAGTCAGCCACATGCTGACTTAGAGGTCGTTGCTTCATAAAACAGCACTGTAAGGCTGAATTGTATAGCAAGTCCTTATGCTTTACAATAAGGAATTCTAATACTTGTCCAGAAGATAATAGGGAAAACACTACAAAGCAAAATGGTAAATTTTCAAGTGCATGATTCAAGGATGGCTAGCAAGGGAAACATTTTTATCAAACCAAGTAATGCTGGCTCATGATTTGTTTGCACTAAAAAGAAACCATAAGATATAATGAGACATAACTGTTTTAGTCTGGAAAAAAAACCCCAAAACCAACCAAACAACAAACCCACCTTTTTCAATAAACAAATACTCCTATGTTTTAATTATTACCTTGACAAGAATTTGCTAATATTTTGCCAGAGTAATAATTTAAATGTTAGTAGCAAACATACTATTTAGTGGTGGTTGTTTGGAAATAAGGCGCTGTTTGAAGAGTTTATTGAGATTTACACAGGAAGAGGATTTGCTCTTTTATAAAAATATGAAGAGGGTGTTTCTGTTTAAAAATGAAAGCACATCAGGTGAAGCTCAGCAGGTTTTTGTGCTTCTTATTTTTTGGGAGTGACAGACTACTACAAATAGAGAATTTTCCTGTTACATTCCCCAACTTTTGTCTGCATCTCCAGAACACAGTTATCTGAAAATTGATAAGCTGATAACTGTCCATAGTCTTTGCATTATTAATTGAAAAAAAGTGGTAATCATGGCTGAGTCTAAGTGCAAAAGCCTTAAAAAAGCACAATAGGGAGAAAAAAAAAAAAAAAAAAGTCATGCTGTTCCCTCTTCCCAACTTTACACATCTCAACTAGAGTTACTAGAGATAGTACTATTTTCCTAATTAAAAATGGTGACGTATTGAAATATGAAATATACAGTATTCAGAATATATGCAGTAGATTCTATAAAAATGTTGTCAGTAGTTAATAATAAATAATATTCATATTCTTTACAATACTGCAACAAATTACTAATTAAATAAATGTTTAAATGCATGAAAAAAATCAGGACAAGATGAACATAAATCTAACTTTTAAGAGCTTTTACAATTCTATCAGGATTAAATCCATAGATGCAGAAATGAAGTATGCTTGCTCTGCAAGCACTTGTACATATTTTAAATCAAAACAGTTTATTATGTAAGAGGCAAAGGATTTTTTGTTGCTTTTTTAACCTAATCAGTAGTATTTTTATGAATTTATAAAAAATTCACAGTTGGAATTTTAACTGTTTGAGAAGGTCATCTGGCAGCCAAAATCAAAGGAAAAATAGGCAAAATAGAAGTAAAAAAATGAAGGCTGATTAGGCCTTTGAAAGATAGTTTAGAAGGCATAGGTTATTATTTGTAAAATTACTGTTCACATTAATTTACATGTCGTCATGGTAAGGTGGGAAGTTGCCACAGCCCATATGAAGTACCTTACTGTGTTTTCACAGTAAAGCTCCTTCCTTCATTTTAAGATAATTGATTTTTTATAAAATAAATCAACATTTTCATCAGTTGTATCATATGGAAGTCATATAGAGTAAACTGGAAAAAATAAATTTATTTGTTGATTTTTGTTCTTTGTCAACTTTAATTGCTTGAATATTTACTTTGAATATTACTTGAATATTGTTACTTTGTAGGTAGCTCGTTATTTCTTGTAGACCATAAACTACACAGTAACAGAATAAAAACAAGGTTTCAGAATTAAAACAGTTGAGATAGATAGCTTTTTGGTTCATTGTAATACAAGTATCAAAATACAAATAGTAAAGACTACCTGTGTTTTTATCAGATAGGAGTCAGTCCTGTGGTCCTCTGAACTTTATTAGTTTTCAGTGGAAGCTCTTACAAGTACAGGAGCTGGAAACCTTAGACACAGTGATCTGGAACAGGACACATTCCAACACAATGCATCACATATAAATGTTAGTACATCTATTCAGACAGCACTCATTCTCTCTGTCCCTCCACACACACACACAACACAAACAGCTTTATCCATACACATTAGATTAAGTTTATATCCAATAGGTTTTTGTATGCTCCTACTAATAATTTGTTGTAGGATTCATATAACATACTGTGTAGTAACAATGAATGCCTCATCCTCAGAAATACAAGCAGAGATTTACATTATGTGCATCTTGAGTCTCATTGTCAGTAACAGAGCTGCTCACTTGCAGGGCGTTAAGTATGTTCATAAATATTTGCAGGGTCCAGGGCCTCAGGTTCCTTTCACATAAATTCAAAGCATTCTTTACAAAAAATTCAAAGAAAGGTATTTTTAATAATTTCAAGAACATTGGCAGTATGGAATTAAATGCATGATTGGCTCTTTCAGACACCAAAATTCATTCAGTACCTAATGTTGAATGCTTTTAAGATTGATTTACAATCACAGGAAGTGGCTTAATAGTCTTATTTTTCACTTCTTGAGTTTGAGGGTAACGGTACATATATGCTTGTTGCCTTTGGGCACATTCAATGTAAAAAAAAAAGAAAAACAAAAACAAGCCAAACAGAACTATTACTGAGGAACTTACAGCAAGATTCTTACCAAGACCTTTAAAAATACCTTTTGTGAATTTAAGGATTCTCAGTTTCACTGAAAGTCATTGCAATATTATTAATTTGTAAAGACAACTTTATTTTACTTTCAGATTCAAGGCCTCTACCAGATGTAGCTCTGACAGGAAAGTGTACCCGAGAGTGTGATGAATATGGCCACTCGGACTCCTGCTGGATGCCAGTTCGCACTTCTCCTGAAAGAAAGCAGAAGAGCCAGCCAAAACTCTCCACTTTCATGCCTGTCGATGAACGGGGCAGTCAGGAAAAGCTGGCCAATGGAGAAGCCTCCCTCATGGGTGATCGCAACAGGAACCTCCTTAACAAAAAGTTGACCTCATCCTATGAGACCTTCAGCGCAGCTAGTTTCAGCAAAAATGAAGAAGGCCATCCAGAGGATATCCCCCTTACACAAACAGGGGAATACAAGCCATCTCCTGTCAATACTCTAACTAGAAGAGAAGTTTACCTGTAGGCTAAAAAGCAGCAACAAAGCTCTTTCGTATTATAAGAAAGAAAAGGGGCAAAAGTCTTAAAACCTAACAATTTTAACAAAAAATAAGAAACAAAAAAGAGGGGGCCACCAAAGAGACAAAAGACCTGCTTGCTACTTCTGCCTCCATGGCAGGCATTTAATTTTACTGTCTGCCTGACTATACTGTACAATGTAGAAAACATTGTTGTTACTTGCATGTCTAATTCCCCCTCACTGATTTTTATTTTCCTAAATCTATGGTTGCAACTTCCTCCCATAGTAACAAGCTTGATTAAAAAGAACAGAACATACTGTTGTTTCCCCTCTGCAGAAGCATGAGTTTAGCTACTCATTTTGTTTGATTGTCATCTGGCTTGTTGAGGATAACAGGTCAGGGAAAATGTATTCAAAACATATCATCTGAATATTGCTGATCCCCACCAGGGACAATCCTTCAGAAACCATACAGATATAGAGATAAATATAATGGAATAATCATTAATAGGCACTTTGTGAAGACCACAGCTTTAATATTTTCACCTCTCATCTGAGGCTGGAAGCAACAGAAATACATTCAGCCTGAGACTACAGTCAAAAACATGGCATACTTTCCTATGATTCATGGACTCTGGTTCTGTTTTATCCATAGAACAAATGTGTTCTTGTTGTGTCTCTTTCTCTCCTCTCTTGTTCTCTGTAATGATTACTTCAATGTAAACACAATTAGTAACACATATACTGTAGGTTAGTAATGATAAACTGTTGAAATCATTATTTTGGGCAAGACTAACATCTATCTGGGAAGATGGTAATAACAAAAAGGCCAAAGATCACACAATGGATCAGGGGAACTGCTAAGTATTGGGGCTTGGCTTGGAAAACTAATATATTCATAAATACACACATGTACTCATAACACATCTTCAGTTACATTTTGCACAGCAGCACAGTTCACAAGCCCAGATGACACTTTTTTTTTTTTTTTTTCTCCTCCCAGTGAGGTTCAGTTGAATGCCCAAAGGAACTGGTGTGGGTTTTTTTGTAATGACATGATACGATAAGTTGCAGCAGATGCTGCATATGATATGCTGCATATGCCAGTTCCAGGACATTTTTAAGATCAAAATTAAAAACTAACACTAGTAATAGAAGGCTGTGTTAATGAGACTGACTGATGGAATTGAAAGGATGGACAATGGGATGATGCAGTGACAAGAGAATATTATGTGTATTAAACACAAAGCATTATTTTCAGAGTGCAAGGAATGATTGCTAAGTCTTTTGTCATTAGTGTTGCAGATTACCAACTGCTTCAATTATGTCTAAGGTATAACACAGGTTTTCTTGAAACACAAGTGCATTGAAACCAAGAGAAGTGCAATACTAACCGATGTCAAGACTCAGAACGTTTAGACTAGGTAGAAAATGATCTGATAAACAGTAGAAGGATACTCAGCTGGTGGGTCAAGACGAATCAAAAGGAGTCCAAGCTACCATGATATGCAAGAGTTCTGGGCTGTAACAATTCTCATGGAGAGCACTTCTTTAAAGGAAGAAGAAATGAAACATTTTTTGTGCAATAAAAGCAACAAAATGTGCAGAACTTCAACCAGTTGCTTTGTAGCTGATGTTGTACTAATAATGACAGACTAAGCTCAGACATTCAGATGAAAGTGACAATCAAACAACACAGCAAGGACAGCTTGAGAAGAGGGAAAGCATTCAAATCCCTGACTATTTAATCTGGCATTAAGGCATGGCTAGATGGTTCTCTAGTATACCGTAGTCACAATGTAGCTTTGGGTAGTTTCTTGCTTTGACGAATTGCATAGAAATAACCTTAAACAGCCTAAAGTAGAGGTTGGTAAATCAATACGACTCATCACATTTATTTTTGAATTCACGTCTCCATATAGTGGGATGTGGCATTATTGGCCACTTCATTCTCCTCTCTTGAGTTTACTTTCTTCAAGTAACATTAGTTTGTGTATAGCAGTTATGATGAATGGGCACATTTTAGAAAGAAAATATTAAAATCAAAGATTAATAATGATCGAACATTTTTATGTTTAATTATTTAAGTAATATGGAGAGATGCAAACTAGTACTTTGTTATGCGACTGCATACAGCAGTTACTTCTTTGTATAATCTGTAAGTACCTGTTTAAAAATGCTTCTAAAAATGCTTATGTAATGTATACACATTTTTCTTGCACGTTTCAACAGAATACACAATTGCATAACAAATGTTCAACAGAATTTCCTTTAATAAGATTTTATTTAATATTATACACAAAAAATAAAATTAGGTAACTTGTTTCCATGTATTCTTAGACCCTCTTTCTATGAGACTAATAATACAGGTCATAGAAGGCCTTCAGATTAAATGGATCAGTGGTCACTCACCAAGTTTTGCACCACATAAGACAGTCATTAAATACTTCACTTGTGCACATCTCCTGAGATCTAAAATGGGTGTGAAATAATTTTTTTAAAAATTCTATCTACTGTAAGTATTCACAGTAATTCTAGTGGAACTAGCCACTATTAATATGCTGATTACTCTTCTGACCTGGCATGACACACAAATATATTTTGTGTTTGTATTTTTCCTCTTTATTTGAAATAGGTTAAATCTAAAGCCACTCCATAAATAGAGTGCTTTTGTATAAAAATAAACAAATAAAACTATAAAAAATAATTATGGTGAATGCGAAATATGCAACTGTGCCTTTTATACCTATTATAAAGTGGAACTTGGGTTTGGACACTGAGGGATAAGGGGCTATTCCCAAACTTTTTGAACTTGTATATTTACCTGTGTTTATTTTCTGAGAAATTATAAATAATATATTTAAAAATGAGCCTTTTGCCAAACTCAGTTAATGGACCAGTCTTAAGCATTATTAACACAAGGCTGTGGTTTAAGTAGGTCTTGATTTTTTTTTTTTTTTTTTAATTACTATTTGTGTGGGGTTGTTTTCATTTGTTTTTCATTCTGCTGCCTGGAAAACTATGATCAGTCTATATTATAGCTATTTAGCAAGTTGTTACCAGTTCATGTTGCCATGAAAATTGGCAATTCATTTTTTTAATTGCTTTTAGCCATTATCACATTTCAGTTGTACAGCATAGAGATCATCCTTTTATTTCCTTCCATGAGGAACTCAAATGAGCTTTGCATGTATTTTACATTAGGGCACCTTTATAGATTGATGCGTTAATATATAACTTTATATGTATTAGAAAATTCAATAGCTTTGGTCTAAAATCTAATGCTCATTCTGGATCTCAGATCCACTGTGTTTATTCAAGATGGTTTCTGACTGGCCTGCTGCTTGAGTTAATAATTAAACATTATTTTTATGTGGGGGAAGAACTTAAATGGGATTGAAATGATTGTCTGAAAGGCTATCCTAGGAAGTTGTCAAGCAAGAAAACAAAGAATATGGATAAAACCTTGACATAAACCCAGCCATCATCAAACACTTGTTAGGAATTTGAACATGAAATATTTTTCCTTTTGTTTCATTGGTGATAAACATACAATAGTTCCTTAAGGAATGAAACAGATGAAATAGCAATAGACACGAAAGTCCACCGGTTAAGTTGTTCTACTGACTGAAGAGCATAAACACAAGGAAGAAGACAACATTCACCAGCTGCCTGGGGTATGCTTTCAGACAACTTTTTCCTAAATTTTAAAGCACTTGCATTCAGTGTGGTACGATCTGTTTGTAATATTAATCATTGACTATTGTTCTGCAACTTGGATGTTGATAGTGAAGCAGAGAACAATTTATCATTGTTTATTATGAGTCACTATGCACGCAACTATGCTAAACATGGCAAAATGTATTAAATGCTAGTCCACCTCTATTTATGAAATATTTACATAATTTAATTTGCTTTTGTACAGTTTTATGTAAATAAATTGCTTGTCATTTTTGTCTCTGCAAATTAAAATATAACATGTTCAACTGGTTGCCCATTTGCCAGTGTACTTTCTCTAACAGGCTATTCCACTTTTACTGGATTAAATCACATGCTAGTTTGCATATTTAACGTATATTTTGCATGGCAAAGGTGAAACTACATTTGTAACTGGCCAGATCTTCAGCTGCTAATGTAGCTGAGGTGTTACCTGTCTACAGAGTCACTCATGACCGCATACAGCTATTTTCATGGTAGAAATAAAGTACTTGTAATTATAGCAGTTGTTTCTGATTACTGTTCAAAAGGACTTCTTATTAAGATGTATTTAAAACCTTCATATTAAGGGAAATAACAAGTCTGAAGCAAATGCTCAGGTGTTTCCATTATGGAATGGCAATTTTCTAGTTATCAGCAGGTTTTTTATTTTCCCAATAAGTTTAGAAATATTAACAAGTCCTAAAATGTCAGTGAAGCATCTATGCTGAAAAGAGCAAAATGTGAAAATAAAACCTCCAACTCTTTCTAGCTGTGAATCAGATTATCCATCTCAGCATAACTACAGATCAAGAACAAATCCTCCTCAAGAAGGAATATTTAAGAAGCAGAAAAAGTTTATTCCTTGTCTGTCTGGATCACACACTGCTTTTTTTGTTTGTTCAAAAACCCAGGTTCCAAAACAGCTGTTACATTGGGATTTGTGTCTGTTGCAACATGTGAAAAATATGTTTGTAGGGAGAGGGATCGGAGTTTAAAATTCACCCCCCTCCTTGTTTTCTACAAAATACAGTTTTGCTACAGAGACCTTGCAAACCATTGTATACAATTTCCCACTGAACACCACAGAAAGTGTTTTATCTTTTTACCTTAGTTACAGATTAGGGTTTGTTTTTTGTGAATACAGACTAGCAGGAACTTTTTTAAAAAAATAATAATAAAAAAGTTTACATTGCAAATTTCTTTCTCTGACTGTGCTTTCGGTTAACATTGCTTGGTTTTGGCTAATGAATGTGACCAGGAAGAGTCTTCCTTCTGTAAGCAGAGGTCTGAGTCTTCATGCCTATGGAGAGAATTCAATTCACCAACTGACCCCAGATCTCCCACATCACACTCGAATGAGCTACCCCTCAACCTCTTTCAGCAGTAGCAGTATTTTAATGAGTAACTTCAATCAAGCTTTCATGTTTATTTTATACTAGATGTAGTATGCAAGGCATGACCTTATGTTTGTTTACTTTGTCTTTTATCTGCATTCTTCTTGTTTACCAGCTGCATCCAGGAAGGTGATTACAGGAAGATAAAATAAATTTCCTGAACCACAGAGAGTGGTAAGAGAGGATAATATAAACTGGTGAAAGCTAACAATTTATGCTCCCCTTTAACCCTGGCTTCATTTCTCCTTCCTGCACTGCAGTAAAATGTAAATCTTATGCAGAGACTGGATTTAATAAATGTGACCTAGGCAGAAATAATTTCATGTCTTTATTGAGCCTCCTGAGGGGAGTGTATAGAAGATGCTTAATAGTTCATAAATGTGCAAATCATCTAGCCTATGCAAAGGAAGAAAGCAACACCAGGGTTAGACAAGAATATTTAGTATATTACTTAATAAAATGATAGGGTTCCATTCAGTCAGTTCATACAGCTATTTCTTCTAAAGCAAGTATGGCTGGTTTAAGCATACCTATTGTGTTTTGGCATGGAATAGCCTCTGGGAGAAGAGAGAACAAAGAACAGCAAATAAGTATAATGTAATTGTCACAGAAGTGTTAGAATTAAATCCCTTTAGGACTTTTATACTGATTTAAGGATTCTAAAATAGGGAGATATTAATATATAATTTGTAGCTATCTACAGTATGGTACTGTAATTTCTAAGAAAGGATGCTTGCTAATTATAAAGCATGATTCTATTTAAGGTGAAGTTTTTAAAGATTTAATTAATGGTTAAAAATATTTATATCTTAGTATTCCTTCTTTGTAAGCTTTGTAAAGCAAAATTCAGCAGGCTTCTACAACATTAACTATAGAAGGCAAGTTTGGAAAGATCAAGATATAGTTTTCATATTTCTAATCTGTTTTCAGCAATGCAAACAATTTCTTCATGTTTACATTATAATCTTGAATAAAAAAAAAAACCCTAAAATCTAGACCTTTCAGCTATCACTGCTTTCCAAATTATTACGGAGGGAACAAAGTAGCATAAAAGCAGGTTTAATATAGTATGTTAACTCCCACTTTGGTAAATTTTACAGTCAGCAAATTCAGTATAACGGAGAAAGCAACTTAAATAAGAGTCACTAAGTTTTTCCCCATTCTGTGGAGAATCAGAAAAGAAAGAGTAAAAAATTGCTGGCTCTTTTTATTACCTACCTCTCATGGATTTCCAACACCTACAGAAAATCCCATGAGTGGGATCCCTCATACGGGAGCCTATCTTTTCCCCACACAAGTGTACACATCCACTTCTTCCAAAAGAACTTGCAGGTTTTGTAACTTGTACAAGTCTAGCCGGGGTAAACCATCTTCTTGATGCTTTTTATTCTTATATAGTAACTGTATTACATGATTCCAGAAAAAATAAACTTATTCTGAGACAAGATTATGGTGGTAGTAGTCTGCTCTAAGTTAGTTGAATATATCTTTAATCAGACAAGTAGAAGTGAAGAAAACAGAATAAGATGAAAGGGATCCTGTTGGTCTGAAAGATCCACAAACTGCTGCATACATTGTAATGATTTGTTATTTAGGTCTGATCAAAATGAAAGAGACTGAAAATTTCATAAACAAAAAAGAGAAATGAGGATTAAAAAAATATAATTATACATGGAGACCTAATAACAGTTAAGTGTGCGTGCATGTGTGTGTGTGTGTACATAGGTATATGTATATACACACCCACCCCCTCCCCCCCCCTTTTATCTCTGGCTTTCGGAGCAGATTTTAAGATACTCTACAAGATTCCAGAAAATTGTCTTCTATCATTAACCAATATCAGAGAGAGAATACTGGACAATGGGGACCTTCAGCATGAGGTCCTGTATCTATTCTAAAGTTTAGTAAGACAGAACAAAATACAAAAATTAGTGGCTATCACTTATTGCAGCAGGGTATGGAGATTACAGTTAGAAAACAGGGTAACTACCAAACTTCCCTCAGTTTCTCTCTAGCCTCCTATCTCACATAAGTTGCTAGAACAAAAGTCAGAACATTTTTTTTAATCTTAGTTCATCTCCTTTTGCTGACAGTTCCTGGAATCAGTGTGGCACCTCCTTAGCTTTTGCCCATCTTGTTCTGAACTAGAAAAGAGCCCTGGAACAATAGGTGATTTAATATTCTTTTTCAGTCTGACCTCTGAGCATACTGGCAGGCGTTGTGTTGCCACCCTTATCTTTAGGAGCATGAAATCATGGTAGACTCTCTCACACTTAACTCTAAATATGAGTTAGAATATTAAAAAGTCCTTATAAGTGGTAGAACAAGAAGTATGCCTTGAATTTAGAATAATCTGGTGCTACGCTAATTAAAAAAAAATAAAAATAAAAATTCCTGAATTTCAGAGAGGATTGAAAAGCTGCTGTGTGTGATAAAGAACAAATCACATGCTGAGTACAACCCTATAATAACAAGCAGTGCATTTCTTCTTGGTCTAATCTGTGCCTTATGTAGAGATGAAAGGAAAATGTACAAACGCTCCAGGTCCTTCTGTAGTACAGTAAACGGTGTTTCATATATGGAGGAAAGAAGGAATCATCTTTTGCCCAGCCTTGGTAAGTTCAGCTTGTTTCATATCAGTCTGGATGTCCTTGCTGAATATTCTGATTGTGTTTATGTGTCATCAGTACATTGACAATGGCTAATTGATGAGAGGTAGTGTGACATGCTTATTTAGGAGGAAATAGAATTGATCGAGGGAAGCAATGTAAAAGTGCCACCTGGAGAACAAGGCATTCAAACTGTAACTCCCATGAGGTGCTATGTTATATCAATTTTATATATTATTACATATTAATATAAAAGTTAAACACCACTTTTCAGTTCCAAAGAAAACTCAGCGAGTCAAAATAAGTATTCAGAAAGAAATAAAGGTGAGAGTTTCGTTAGTCATGGACTGGGTCACGTCTGAGAGTTACGGAATATTTTTTCTCTATTGAGTGACTGCAGATGAAATGAATTTAACAACACATAGAAATAATACATCTTGTCTTTCTTTACACAATGAAGGGATTTGAAGCTTACAGAAGTTTACTGTTCAGTGGCACTCAAAAATAAAACAAAACCCAACAAACCAACCAAAAAAAACCCCCAAAAACCCACCACAAAACAGAAAAAAAGGCTTAGAATTAAGAAAAGATTATTAAATAGAATAGATTCTGCTGCTTAAATCAAGATGAAGGTGCATCATGAATATTTTGCACAGTTCTGACCTCCACCTCTCTATATGAAAGAGGATCTAAATACTAGAAGAGACACAGAGTAGGGTGATCAAAGTTGTAGAAAAAGTAAGATAGGACTCTTCAGCCTAGAGAGGAGAACTGAGAGGTTTGACAGTGGCTCATATAAAGTCATGAATGGCATGAAGAGAAGTGGGAAAAACTACCAGTTTCCCTTAATAAATGGGCTATGAAGCATCATATGAAATTTTCAAGCAATAGGTTCAAGATATATGGAAGATGGTGTATTTTCTCACAGTGCATCAAACTGCTCAACCTATTGTCAGAGGAGATTGATTTTTGGGATGCCATGAATCTGACTCACATAAAGAATAAAATAAAAAATCAGAACATTTCTAGATTGATACTATTTACGAATTACACAAGTTAAGAATAACATAAGTAAAAGACATATCTCTTTGTTTCTCCTGCTCTCTCACCTAAACAGACACACTAGCTACTGGAAGCAGAATACAAAGTTGAAAGCCTCTCTCTCTAAAACCCCCCAAACCAAACCGAAGAGACACACATAAGCAGAAAAACCCACAAAAAACAGCTCTCAACACCCCTATTTTGTTAACCAACACAGTGAAGAAAAGCTTTGCTTCAGGAAGTTTGTATGGATAATGCTCTAGATATTGATTCCCCAAGAGAGTGATGAAAAATAATCTATGTGTAACTACAATTACTTCTTGGAAATATTCAGTTTCAAGTCTTCTGCTGAGAAAAATTTCAGTGGAAAAAATGAAAAAGTTCCATTTTATTTTCTTCATATTGCAGTAAACTTACCAATTAAACTCCACAACTCAGTGCCTCAGGAAACACATAGCTTCACTCACAGAATTATGTAGGTTATACGCTCTAGAACAGACTGTTACTGGGTTTATTTGGACATGTGAACAGTCTATTACATGATTTTAAAGACAGTAATGTATTTAACTCCTGCTGAAATAAATGACAGGAATTTATCTTGCTGTGCACTCCTGATTGTGGAGATTCATGTAGACAAAATGTGTCGCAAAACAAATGAAAATAATTTGCAAACAAGTTTCCAAGGATTTATGTTATTTCAAACCTCTTGAACACATGTACAAAACAGAAGTTAATAGAAATATTTGAATAATACAGTGATATGCAAGTTTTGCATCAATGATGTCATTAGAAATTCTGCTATAACCTCTGATAACAATGAAAAGATTTTTTTTTTTCCTCCCCCAAGGAAATGTAAAAGCAGTGTTATTTCTTCACCTTCACATTCCACTTCAAAATGCATTTGTGTATTAATAAGGCTTCATTTTGGAGTCATTAGGATCATTGCAGGTTAATCTGCAATATATTAATAGTGTCATTTCATACTATTTCTCTTTAAAATTAAATATAAAAACTAATTGATACTCATGAAACTAATGTGCATAACAGAAATATTTCACTGAATACAAGTTAGTATTATTTTAGATAAAGAACTGAGCTTTGCAGCAGTTTCTAAAAATCATGCTGTAACATAGCAGGAAAACACAAGATTAAAATTTGAAGATACAAAATTAGTATCTTTTACACTAATATTCTATTATGGATTATTCAGAATACTGGACGAGTTCCTCATCTATGTAAAAATCATCCTTTGTCAGCAACAGTACTGCAACCTCTTCAAACTCCAGATGTGACTTACAAAAAAACCTACTTCCTACACCTCATGCAGCAGCACAAGTTCAAGACTTGGGAAGTGCATACTGTTTACCGTAAAATAAATGAATAAAAATCTACCATTTACACAAACTCACATAAACCTTAAGCAAAGTGCATTTTGGTCAAAGTTGAGAAATGAGACAATTTGGTTAGGCTTAAATGACTGTATGGCTGAAAGTCTATAAAGAAAGAAATGCAGCTGTTTAAGTGACCAAAGTGAATTAATACTTGCTCTCAAAAGTAGAGAAATATGACTTTATTACTGTTCTTTCCTGTTTTTTCAAAACATAGTTGCCACCAGTGCTACACAAAAACTACCGAAGTTTACCTTAAGGATGAAAAGAAAAGAACTTCCCCCCACCCAATCAGGTCCCCTAACTCTCTCAGGTTTTGAACTTTTTTGTACTATCATTACTAATATTATTAAGTGCCAAATCTGCAGTACCTCTTGAGAGACAAGTTCTGGTATTTTTTTCAGCATGGAAATGAGCAGAATCCCTTCTCCCTCAGAAGATACCACTACTGCACACAAAGCAACGCTGCATAGAGATGTTAAAGAAGTTATCTGATATGTGACTTGTACCTTACTCAAATATTTTAGAACTAGTTACTGTATCTTTGTACGGCTTGATAAAGGGTTTGTTTGCAATGCATGGTGCAGGACTCTGGTCTGTAGTACACTCTACAGAAGATTAGACAGAAAACCTATTTTACCTATTAAAACCTGAGCAACTTAAAAAGTGTACATACAGTCTCATGGAGGAGATCTACTTCAACTCCAAAGATGCATTAACACCTTTGTGAATGTACCAATTCACTGTAGAAAAGCTAGGATAAGATATCATGCCTCAGTGAGAGACCTCTGCCTCTGAGCAACAGAAACATAGTGGTCTTTGCAGACTCTTGCAGCTTCTATCCTTCGCGTTCACTGTGGGAATGAAAAGGAATCAGGTATGCTTAAAGACCTTTATTGTAATTCTTTAATCTACCTACCATTTGTGAATAGATCAAATTCTTACTGAAATTTTAGAAGGAAAAGGCTGTTAATATAAGAAGTGAGAAATTATAAGTTTTTATGCCCTACACCATGTCTCAGTCAAAGAAATAAAATCTTGCCTCTGGATCACTACAGCAGTGATTCTTCAATATATACATTGAAGAATAACTATTCAAATTCTGCTTTCAATTTACCCATGTAACCAGAACTAATCTGCACAGGGACAAATCTGAACAGAGCTTGTCCCAGAACACTTAAACTACAGGGATGGGGGAAAAACAGCCAGTTTTTTTTTTTTTTTTCCAGTAAATTCTCTCCCTTGCTAGACATACTAGATTCTAGTGCAGTCTAACATAGCCTTGGTTGGAATGTTATAAATGTAAAATCTTTCAAAACTTTCTTCTTCAAAAAGAAGTCTCTTAAAACTACATTACAATGATTTCAGAGCCTCAAAGGATCTGCTTGAATGCATGATTTTTATTGTAAATTATAGGTGTGTATTATTTTATTGTTTATTGATATATACCATTGCTATCCTATTACATTGGCAAAATATACCTTTGTACAATAGGCAAAGGAAAGTAATCTTCATTTGACAGATGTTTGTTAGGTTTTTTCTCCTCAAACGTTTCTAGAAACTTCTGTTTTTGCTTGCTGACCTTAAAGTCATTACAGAATATTTACCCTCTTCCTCTATATAGCACTTAAAGATTTTTAAAAGTGCTTCCTGGGGAGAAAAAGCAGCAGTCAGTGTTGGATTAAAACAGCAAGGGTTAGATGTACATGATAACAGTATCTCAAGTCTCCCCTTGCTCTGCCTTCCCAAACCACAAGAAAGAAACAGTGAACCAACAGCAGCAGCAATTTAGTTCAAACAGAAAGTGCAGTGAGATTTAAAACATTTCCAGAGAAATTATAATATCTTCCAATACCTATTGCATCCAAAAATACGTATAGACATGCTATATGGAGATTTTTAAAGCACATATTTTTGATCAAACTGGAGTGGCATGGAGATTTGGTGGCCAAATCCTCAGCTGCAATAAATCAGCACAGAACCTATTGAGATTGGTGAAAAATTCATTATCTCTAGTATTCTTTCTGGTTTGGATGGTGATATTGACACCGTTTTTTTGCTAACTACAGTATATGGTCCCAATTATTTTAGGAAATTGATTAGGGACTTACGTAGGTGATGTCTTCAACAACGATTTTGCTTTCAGAATACAGGGCCCTCTTTTTGAGGGCTGAAGACAAAGCTGTCAGGAGCAGCTTTGCCAGCAGGCTGGCAAACCTAGTGAGTAAAACTCTAACCTAGGAACAGCTGTGGAGGGAAATTACAACCCACAGTCAGGTAAGGAAGTGCTGGGCAAAGGATGCAAGGTGGCAGGTAACAGAAGAGATTTCCAGAATAATAAAACAAGGTGAAAGAGAGGCCACCTCAAGCAAGTCATATACACAGAAATGTATCCAGCCTGAGAAAGAAACAGCAGGGACTGTAGTTCTGCATGTGGTTACACAACTACCACATCATTCACATTTCTGAGCTATGGTAGGACAACTCACACAAGTAGGGTGCAATGGGTAGATAACAATCTCTTTGGAAAAAAAGAGATAAAGAGGAGGATGAGGGAAGAAAGAGTGAGGTGAAGGAGTAGCTCAGAATTATGCAAGTCCTTCTGTGGGACAGACAACAGTTTGGATGAGAGTTCACAGCTTAGGAGCAAAGAAGAGGCCAGAAAGGATAATGCAAGAACAGTGCTTAAAGGGGTTGGTGATTTAGTGACAGCAGATGTGTAATGATGCTCAATGTCATCTTTGCCTCAGTCTTTGCTGAGAATATCTCCCAGGCACCTGTGCTCAGTGAAATAATTCAGAGAACAGAACAGCCAGCATTGAGTGAGGATAAAGTCAGTCAACTCAACCCATGCAAATACATGTGATCAGATGGGTTGCATCCAAGGGTGCTGAGAGAGGTGGTTGATGTCCTTGAAAGGCTGCTGTCTGTCATCTTTGACATGTCATGGAGATCTGAGAACTAGAGAAAGGCGATTGCAGGCATCTTCAAAAAGGCCAGTATACCAACTCTGAAGAACTGCAGGTCAATCAGCTTCACTTTCGTGCCTGGGAAAATTCAAGGAGTAAGTCCTCCTGAAACACCGTTCTGGGCATATGAAGGACAAAAGTGTTTGGGAAGAGTCAGTACTAACTAAGTGTAGAACATTCTTGAGAAACCTGTTTTTTTCCTTTGGTAAATCAAATGGATTTATGGATGAAGTTAAATCAGTGGAGGCAATTTACCTTGATTTTAATCAAGGCTTTCAACACTGTCTCCTGCATTATTCTTGTATCCCAGTTAGAACATTATGGTCTGGATGAATGATTTTTAAAAATAAAAATTCTGATGGCATTAAAAAAAACCCAAATCCGATAGAACTCAGACAGTGGTAATTAATAGGTCTTTCCC
>NW_010322253.1:98345-105608 GCF_000700745.2 Antrostomus carolinensis
GACAAGTGGAGGGTTTTATCCTAGGACCTGTTCTGTTTAACAGCTTTACCAGTGTCCCAGAGGTGGTGCATGGAGTGCACTCTTATCAAGTTTGTAGTTGATGTCAAATTGCTGGATCTGTTGTTAAGCTTGAAGGCAGGATGGCCATCCAGAGTAGACTGGAGGAAGGAATGGGCAACAGGAACCTCAGCGAGGTTCCTTAATGAGAACAAATGCCAAATCCTGTGCTTGGCAAGGAAGAGACCCCTGCAATGATACAGACTGAGACCTATCAGAGGAGCAGCTCTGCTGAAAATATCCTGGCAATGCTGGTGGATGCAAGCTGGGCAGCAGTGCGACCTGACAGTAAAGAAAGCCAGGAGTATCCTGAGCTATACAAACAGGAGCACTACCAAGAGATTCACAGGAGTGATTATTCTCCTCAGCACAACATCTAGAGCCCCGTGTCCAGTTTTGGGCTTCCTTATAGATGAAAGTGGGTTGATTTTAGCACAGCTGGTCCAGAGATGGAGTACTTGCTCTGTAAGGAGAGGAAGAGGGAGTTGGAGAAGGGACAATTTAGGGACAACCTAACAACAGCCTGCAAGTACCTATAGGAATGTCATCAAGATAACAGAGCCAGGCTGTTCAGAGGTGCATTGAAAGACAATCAGAGACAACAGGCATAAGATGAAATGCAAGAAGTTCATGCTGGATATAAGCACAAACTTTTTCCCCCATAAGGATAGTCAAGCACTGGAACAGGCTACCCAGAGAGGCTGTGCAGTCTATGTCCTTGAGGTTTTTCAAGAACTAACTGGGCTGAATTCTAACTAACTTGGTCTGACCTCATAGCTGACCCTACTTTGATCAAGAGTTTGGACTACAGCTCTCCTGAGGTCCCTTCTAACCTGAATCATACTAATATTTTCCAGGTATTTTTTTAATATGCAATACTAGCTTGACTGTGCTTCCATAGAGCTGAGTGACATAACTTGGAATCATAGATTTTTAAGAAATTCTTTAAAAAGGCATTTATCTCATGTCCCTTTAAAGATGTATGAATATGTGTATTCACTTATAGGCACCATAACAAAATCTATTAAATTGCTTACACTAATAGGGTCAAATTCCCAGAGACCATTAGTGATGCAGCTCCATTGGTATGTGTCTAGTTTTCAAAACTAGATTTGTGGTTACCCAGTCCTGCAAATCCTGTCCTTCTAAGATGTATCATTAAACATTGTAATTTAATTGATGTCATACTGCCTTGGGTACGATCTGTTCCAGCTCAAGATACTCTGCAGTTAGAAGAATCATATAGGATATATTAAAGTAAATGCACCAGCCTGAAAGTCTATGTAGAGACTGACCATATTGCACTGACAGGTAACTTAGTATGCATAGGATCCGTAGGTAACACAGTAGTGAAGTGTACTACAACTTAAGCCTCACACTCAGAAGAGACTGGGCTTGCAGAATACATATAAATCAGATATGGAACACATTTGCACATGGTCTGATATGTTCCCAGCTGAATCTATGGCTGATGTTGACATTCCAGGCTTTGTCTGAAAACAACTCAAGAGATTATCTTTTCAAGAAAGTCTACAAATTACAGATGGAGGTCTATTTTCCAGCCATCATACTACCTTGGCTATCATCTTGCCTTTTGCAGCGAACCAGCCTTCTGCCTCTACCTCTCTTCTTTTTACTTTGCTTCTTGCAAACTTGAAATAAGATCATATTGTTTGTTCTTAAGATCCTCTTAGCTGAAATGAAAAGGAATATTTTGCATCCAAACTGTACAATGCTGTTCTGAGCTAAGATACAAATAAACAAAGTAATGCTGCTGTGGAGACAAGACTAAAGGCAATGGTATGACTGATGAAAGAGCTACAATGCTGTCAAGACTCTCACTAGCACCTCTGCACATCACCACACTGCTTTGTGTAAGCAAGCCAACTTGCTCAGGGCCAACTCTCAGGTATCTGTATTGTTTGAGATAAAAACACTGCTTTTTCATCAAATGCTGTGCCAGGGAGCACAAAAGCATAACACAGCCAAGCCTTAAACTAAAAGGAGAATCAAACGCTTAAGGGCAAGCTTAACTTTAGTTAGAATAAGCTATACCAAACAGCATAGTACAACTGCTTTCTATCTGCTAATCTATTGCTTGGCCAGCATTCTCTAACATTGAACACTTAAATCCATGCTACATACATGCTTACTATTAGCCTGGCATCCACAGTTGCTAAGTCACAGTGGAGTAGTAGCTTTGAAAAAAACTGACCTTATATTCATAAGTCAACATTGTGATAGGAGATTTACATGCATGCAGACACAGATCGAATATCTAATTATCTCTATGCAGCATCAAATGGGCAGTAAGCCAGTATACATACAAATGCATAGCCAAGAAATGATAGATCAAAATCAGCTTCCTAACAACTATAATAGTGAGCTACTCTAGGAATGTCGACCTTCAGTACCAATTATGTTACACAGCCCTTGAAGTGTTGCAATGTGTCAGCCGTATACCCTTAATCATATTCTTTGCTTACACACTATATTCAAGCCTTCAAATCTTCTTGTGCTGGAACTGATTTTCAAGGAGTCTTACTGTTTGTTTGGTGGGGGGTTTTTTGTCATCATTATTGATGGGTTTTTTGCTCGTTATCAGCATATTATGCAGTATATTTTGTATTCTACAGTAGCTCATATGTTAGAATCTTTGTCCCTCAGACCATCAGTGGTGCATTTATGGGTACTCCAGCTCATCCATATAACAAGGATAATCACTAATTAATAAGTATACTAATTTAAAATCGCATTCAAGAAAGTTGTTTTCCTAACCTGCTCTGGATTTATTTTTCAATGTCAAAATTACATTTCTCAAGAATTAACAGTTTTTATACACCCCTTTCTGACCATTTTTCTAGCCAAACATTTTAAGTTTACAAAATTTAAATTAAATAAGACTGTCTTACTCTGTGAAATATCAAAATATAATTATATATTCTGGTAGTCAGCTGAACTTTGTCCCTAATTTGCATCTTATCTTGAACAATTTATTTTCCCACTTGTCATGAAACCTATGACTGGAGCTGATCTTTTATAGACCACTTGGCAAGAGTGAATAATTAGAAATACAGTTCCATCTGCATTAGAATGGGTTTTGTCCAAATTTTGGATGCAGGTCCTGCTATATGCCTCCCTTAAACTCCCTAATAGGAGCGCAAGAGAGAAAACATAAAGATGAATACAATGAACTACCGTCTTAGGAATTAGCATGCCTTATCCTTTCTAATGTATTATTGTGTTGTTTTTGTTTGTGTGTGTGGATAGAAAAGCCTTTTTTTGTTGTTGTTGTTGTTGTTGTTGGTAGTGGGGAAAGAGCAACCTTATGAGAGTGAAAAGCTCCCCTGACTCCAAAAGCAGACACGCCCCCCAGCCCAGGCTGGGCCAATGAGCACTAGAGAAACAGCTCTGTGAATCCATATTTGTGAGAGGAAGGACTGTCCTGAAAATAAGAAGGTGTGGTACCTGGAGGAGAGGCGATTGACAAATAAAAGGACGACCATCAGCCTAAACAAAGGGACATGACAGAGAGAGAGGTTCGTTGCCAGAAAGAAGGACAAAGATCCACACACCCAGTTCAACCGCATGGAGTCGGAGAAGAAAAGAGGAAGTCTCCAAGCAGCCCACGGAGATTCAGCGACGAAGTAGAACCCATGTGTAGGCCATGGAGGACCCACACTGGAGCAGAGAAGCTGAGCCTGAGGGCAAGTGTGACTGAGATTGTGACCACAAGCCAGAGTGGGGAGTGGACCTCCAGAGTGGGGGGAAAGTCTCATGCAGCCCATGGACGTCCAATGCCAGAGCCAGGAGCTGAGCCTGAAGAGGTCCGTGACTCCATGGGAAGCTTGATTTGGAACATCTTGTTCCTCGACTTCCAAGCCAGAAAGAGTGGCAGAGGTGAACATGACTTATAAAAGTTTATAAAAATTTAAATATATTATTATAAGTAATAATAAAAATTGCCCCTCTAACTATGTTGCCTAGCTTCCAGAGGAGGGCCACAAGGATGATCCAAGGGCTGGAGCACCTCTCCTATGAAGGACAGGCTGAGTTGGCACTGTTCAGCCTGGAAAATAAAAGGCTTCAGGGAGACTTTATAGTAGCCTTCCAGTACCTGAAGGGGCTACAAGAAAGCTGGGGAGGGACTTTGTAAAAAGGCAGTTAGTGACAGAACAAGAGGTGATAGCTTCACACTGGAAGAGGGGAGATTGAGATGAGATCTGAGGAAGAAATTCTTTGGTGTGAGGGTGGTGAGACACTGGCCCAGGTTGCCCAGAGAAGCTGTGCAAAGCCAATTTGGATGAGGGTTTGAGCAACCTGATCTAGTGGATGGCGTCTCTGCCGTGGCAGGGGAGTTTGAACTAGATGAACTTTAAGGTTCCTTCCAACCCTAACCATTCTATGATTCCTCAACAACTATTCCATACGCTTGTGTATATACAGGAGGATTAGGTTCTCTCTATCTTCCTCCACCATAGAAGAATAGCTTCTGCTCATCTACTAGCAGTGTAAGGGGCCCAAGAAACCTGGAGTCATACCTGTCTAGTGTCAGCTGGAGGATGGGGGGAGGGGTGGGAGGAGGAGTAAATCAAGTGGTTGGAGGGCTTTCAGTCCTTTTGTCTTTTCCCTGTCCTTCATCACCACCTCACTTGCCCCCCTGGATACCTCACTTTCCTTACTCTTCCTTTTGCTGCTGAGCTAGTTACAGAAACTCTTCATACCTTTCACATTCTCGTTAGTTTCAAGTCCAGCTAAGGTTTGGCTTTCCTAGCTCTTTTCCTGCATGCTCAGGCAAAGCCTTTATGTTCTTCCAAGGCAGCCCATTACCACTTCCACCTCCTGTGCACTTCCCTTTCATGATTAAGCTCAGTGACCATGGCTGATAATATCACTCGATCCCTTAGTGAGCGCATAACAGCATTAGAATGCCAATGTCTCTTAGACTTCCACATACACAGCGATAAACTAAGTAATATATTAAGGAGATCACACCAAAAGAAAGAATTCACCACACTTAATTTTGCAGCTTAATTATTGATCAAATATCTGTCCTTGAAATTTCACATTATCAATACATAAAAATGACCCTGGTTCTTTATTCACTAAAAACAAGTTACAAGAATTTATGAAGATATAGAAATTATTTGAACATGAACTTGAAATAAGAAAGTATGAGGACAGACTAAGAGCAGGCAAAAGGTTTTCAAGTGATGTATAATAAAGAAAATGGTTTCACATGCAGATTCATTTCTAAAGTGAAAAAATGAAAAATGCTGTATCTGATATGTTATTAAGTTTTTAATTATTTATTACCATAAAGCCCAGAGACACGTTATAGCAACTGTTGTGTAAAAGCACAGTTCTCTAAGATGAAACCAATAGTGTAAAAGTATATAAGTGCAAAGGGATGTGTAGGGGCACGCTCCATGATGGGTTATTTTTCCTTTACTTTTATCCTGATTTTCTAGTGTTCAGTAACGTAAAATATTTATAGCTCAGACATTGTTGTACTACAGCAGAAGCTGGGGTCCTCAGTTCAGGATCGAGACTTCATTGCTGGGGGTTCTGTATAGACATACAAATCTGTCTTTTTCTCCGAGAACATAGGATAAAGTTAATACCTCTTAGAGTTTTAAACCTATATACCAGAAGAGCAGTCCCATGCTCCTTCCTTCCCTTTCCACTGACATTCATTTGACCCTTTCAGTTGTACCAGATAACTAAAATCTCACACGTACACACACAAAAAATCCCTACCCACTCAAAACAAACACCTAACAAATAAACAACCCCCCCCCAAAAAAAACCCCACACCACAGAGAGAAACCACAAACACAGCTACAAAAGCAAAACAAAACAAAAACCCCAAAACAACACAAATAAATCCTCAAACCACCAAAAAACCAGGGTCCTCCAACAGATTGGCAAAACTGAACTGACTTACTGCAGAGAAAGACAAACAGAGACAGTTGAAAAAACAGGAATAAAAACTTTCTCCTTTCAACATATCTGAGGTGTGAGTTCAGCTCAAGCCACATCACATAAGTTCACCCTTTGGCTAGAGTTTAGAAAGTGTTTAAGCAACTGATATAAGACATTTCTGTGCAAAGCCTTAGGCTTGTATTGGAGGTTAGAGTGCATGACAGGCACTGTTCTGCTAGCCAGATAAATTAGAACTCAGTTACAGCAGTACACTCCCATCGGACATCTTACATGCACACATACTTCGACTAAGTGCTGTCCCTAGTGCACAAGATTACATTATCTCAAGACAGCAAGGACCCCCACACCTTAAAGAATACTGTAGGTTTACTTTTCACACAGTATCTGCCCAGATGATGTATAAGCAGAGAAAGAGATATGCTACATTCACAAATTTTCCACAGACCAGTCTTTCAGAATAACTTAAACCTTTTCATTATGTTTACTTCACATTAGTAGGATAAAATGAATTCAGAAATCTTGAACACAAATAAAACACAGCTGAAATTGAAACCACATAAGCTCATAATAATAGCAGCCATAAAGCACAGAGAAAAAATAGAATGTATGTGCTACTGGTATTGAGAAAAAAAAAATAAAAATCACTCATGCATGAAGTTAACTGTAGAAAGCAAATCCCCAAGCATCTACCCTTTCAAAAGCTGAAGACATATTTGCTTCTAACACATCTGGAAGATGACCTTAAAAATTAGTTGTGCATTTTTATATCAACCTGTGGAAAAAACTACACACTAAACCTCATCTCATGCTGTGTTGATGCAAGCCACAAGCAAATATTATTATTTAGAGGGCCTGGAAGAATAGAATTTGAATGTGGTTAACTACACAAAAAGAATCCATGCATACAAGTACAGCTTGAATATACGATATATTGTGTCATTCTGTCATTTAAGCTGTCTGCAGAGATCTGGAGGGTCCTTTGTCATCAGACCTCAGTATTTCACTAAGACAGATGGGATCTGTATGAGTTCAGACTGCTTTTGTACCAGTGTTGGCATATAAACAAGAAGCACTACACCTTTGTGGAGGAACCCTAAAGGTTTACCCTTGGTAAAAGAGCCTGGGTAACAATATGTGATAAGATGTGAATGTGAATATAAACAGTGTATATGAGTGGGATACTCAAAGCTATTTGAGAAGATACTTGCCAAAAAAAAAACCCACAAAAGAACCAACCAACCAACCAATCTCCTTGAAAAC
>NW_010322254.1:0-5491 GCF_000700745.2 Antrostomus carolinensis
AGGTCTTTTCCAATCAAGGCAATGCTGGGATGCTGTGAAATAGAGGCTTTTGGAATTCTTCCATAAGCATCAGTTGTAGCTTTTCCCCACTTTCCCCAAGCCGAGGTTTCACCCTTAACGTGAGTCTTTGCTGCTAACACAGCCCAGTTCACCCCACAGTTAATCAGCTGTGATTCATCTGAAGGCCATGCAATTGTACCTGATCATGAGTGCAGTGGTTTGCCATTCCCAGGTGCTTATCTGAATACTGCAGAAGCTTGTTAAATGGTCATAAAAATAATGAGATATTCTTTATTCTTACTGTACTTATATAAGAAACTTAAAAAATGCGTTTTAAAGCATCTCCATTTCTGTGCGGTGATGGATAGTGCTGGTGCTTGCAATTTGCCTAATGGCATCCATTAAACTTCATTAGGACTTTGTTAAACCGAAGTTTAAGATCGTTGCCATTGATTTTTGATCTCAAAAACCTGCTGGCAGCAAATCAGGAACTGAACATATCAAAAGGCAGCCGACTCTTCGTAACATGCTGATCCCGTTCCCTGTGGTTCAAAGGTGCTTCACCAGCAATGGCAGAGGGAGAGAGGGAGGAGGAGGGTCTCAGCCTCTGGTCCCTGGGACATTTAGGAGCACCATGAGTCTGACCTGCAGAGCTTAACCCTGGGCTTGTGCTCTTTGACTTGACGTTCTTCAACCATCGTGTTGCCTGCCCGTGTCACTGCCCTGGTCAAGAAACTTCTAGTCTCTATAAGCTCTAACTCAGCTTCTTTGTTTATTCATTTCATTCCCTTCCCCATATTTATTTTTTTCTTACATATACAACTGCACCTCCCCCTTCACTTGACCTCCTAAACCTCCTGTTTGAAACCAGGAATGTCTATTCCTAAGTGCCAGTGAAATGGTGATGAAGTAGAAGGGAAGAAAGGTTTTAACATACTCTTTTTCTAGAAAAGTAAACATCCTCTGGCTATAGGAAGAGTAAACTTCCCCTGGAAATGTATGTGTTTATACGAACAATCTCTTTCTTCTGTCATTTCCAGATACTAGGCTGGGAGATTTGTTCACTACCACGGGGAAAAGAGGCTTTTTAGTGAGTGCTGCAAATGCACCAGATAAGTCTTAGCATGATTTGTTTTCTTTTTGGAAAGACATTACCTCCGGATCTATTTCTGTGAACCTGAAAGGGATTTCCTCCTTTATCTCAGGGCGTTGCTCTGTGTCTCCTTGGGCTCTCCTGCCCCTTTGAATCTACATCCGAATGACCAGACGGAGGAAGGAAGCATTTTCCTGATAACTGGTTGGGTCTAACTCTGCTGGAGCTTAGGGAGCTTTACTGGAAATCCTTTACCAGCATAACTTCCCCTGTATGTGTAAACTACCAGTTTATATTTTTACCAAAGAAATTTATTAACCATATTAAACTGGGATGTGCCAGGAACGTGTCCAGAGAAGGGCAACGGAGCTGGGGAAGGGTCTGGAGCACAAGTGTGCTGAGTTCCCTTGTGGCTGAGGGAACTGGGGGTGTTGAGCCTGGAGAAAAGGAGGCTGAGGGGAGACCTTGTGGCTCTGTGCAAGTCCCTTGGAGGAGGGTGGAGAGAGGTGGGGGTGGGTCTGTTCAACCAAGGCCCAAGGGACAGGACAAGAGGAAATGGGCTCCAGTTGTGGCCAGGGCAGTTGAGATGGGATGTGAGGAAGAATTTCTTTGCTGCAAGGGTTCTGAGGCATTGGAAGGGGTTGCCCAGGGCAGTGGTGGAGTCCCCATCCCTGGAGGGATTGAAGAGTCGTGTAGACATAGTGCTGAGGGACATGGGTTAGTCATAGGGGACTTGTCAGTGTTGGGTTCATGGTTGGACTGGATGATCTCAAAGGTCTTTTCCAATCCAGGCACTTCTGGGATTCTGTGCCATTTCCAGATGTGGCCACCTCCTTCAAATAGAAGCCCTCATATGTGGTTACCCAAATGGAGTGGAGGCTGTAAGGCAGACGTTGATTCTTCTCAATTCTTATGTGTTCAGTTGAGCTTTGAAAGCTTTATAATTTACTTGATAGGGATTAAGCAGACATATTCGTCTTGGGATAGCAGCATGAGCTGCTCCTGCCTTCAGTTATCCCCACTACATGGGGGGAGTGGGGACATTCCCATCTCCTTTCTCTCCAGGTATCACTTCCACCAGCACCCTGGGATGCTGCCACTTCCAACGTGACCAGGCTACCTGGAAAGGGGGATGGTGGACCTTCGCTGGTTGGGTGTTTCAGGAGGCATTTACATTTACAACTGGAAGGTGTTGCTCCCATTCCCAATATGCCTCTTTGTGAGGGCTCGTGGGGAATGTAGTTGTCAAATGTTCAGTGCTGAGACCATCACCAAGCTTGGAGGCCAGAAGTAGCCTGGACTAATTGTAGAGTGACTTGAATTTGTTCCACACTGAACTTGAAAAAGGATTGTTTTGCATCAGGATTACACCAGAGTGTGGCTGTTTTGCTTGACCGAGGTCTACCTGTCCCACGTCTTGGATGGAGATATCTGCAAAGGTGAGGAGGAGGAGAAGATGATGGTCTCCCCCTCAATCTCCTGGTGGGAAAGACAGTGGGCTCAGCAGGCTGGAAGCACTCCGAATTCTGGCTCTTGGCCACGGTGGTCCTCAGCCACGCATCTACTTTGAAACATGGTCTTCCAGGCACTTGGCTCTGGGTCTGTGTGCCAGATGTGCTAGGTGGCAGGTAAGGAGACAGGTTCTCATCAGAACTGTATCAAAATCAGGATTTTTATAGGGCATTTCTATTTTGGTAAATCTTTATTTTTTTCCATCTGGAAAGTGTTCTCTTAGAAAATCTGAGAAGTCAAATTTCATGCTTAAACATAGTGCCATGCCTAATGGGCTACTTACTCCACTAAATTCCTCATTTATTGTTTTTTAAATATATGGGGTCATACTTTTTAACCCCCACGGTTATGAAGTATGTCTCGCAAAAATGTTTATGGCATCGTGTGTTGCCTGTGAGTTATGAGACTCTGTTCCTGTCTGGCAGTGAATGAAAGAGCCCAGCATCTGGCAGTATGTAAAACCAGATATCACAAAAGTTCCCACTTTGAGGAGATGGGTTGTATGATGGATGTTGTGATAAAGTATCGCTTTTGACATGTGAGTCAGGACAGTTGGAGGCCCTTTCTATAAAAAATTTACAGAGCTTAACCAAACCTCCCGGCTGGAAGCTGAGGAAATCAGTCACTGTGAAGCATGTCACTGCCATGCGACATCAGGAATGCTTAAAATCCTGCCCTCTTTTGTCCTGTGTGTTAGGAACAAATCCACAACTCGGTTCTAGGGAGAGAGTAGTGCCCAGAATTTCAGGGGTCAGCCCAGAAAACCTTCTTGTAAAGTCTCATCAGGATTTTTGTTACCCGCATTCAGAGCCCATTAAAGTCAATAGAAGACCTTCTGCTGACTTCAGTGAAAATTAGAATAAAAACCAGACATTAAGATATGTCACGCATTAGTAATTCCCCAAATATTTCTTCTCGTGAGTCACTGAGTGAGACAGAATCCACGTGGGAAGTCTCTCTGTCCAGGCTCCCTGGCATCTCTCTGGTACTTAGAGGGTAAAATTGTTATTACAGAGCAGCCTGGGGTAGAGACGACGAGATGAACTAATAATCATTCAAGTTATTGCATTTTGTCTTGTAAGAGATCTAAAGCAAAACCTATTAACTTAGAGAGCGTCCTTATTGTCGAGAGCAAGATACTCCTGCTGACAAATCTGGTTAGGTGCTATTACATCCTTCTGTCACCACCCTCTTGTTCCTACTTTAGCTGTTTAACTAATGCATTTTTGGCCTAATTCCAGGGCACAACACCTATTTATGCTTTAGAAAGAAGAAGAAACAGTATAATTTCCAGAACACATTCCTGGTAGATTTAATATTCTCTTTTACCAGTGTAGGAATAACAACCAACCTACTCATGTGTCACTGACAGATTCCTTTTTCTTGTGTGGAAATGACTGCAAACTACATTTTGCATCTGTCAACCTCCTCCTTTCTAAAGGTAACCTAAAATAAAGGCTCTTCATTTTCTTAACGTGAACTTCAGAAGAAAACATCAGACATCCTCTTCAAAAGTTGTGATAGGAACAGATGAGACATGTAAGATGATCAAAGGAAGACTACAGTTAGCTGAAATGCCCTGCTCATGTGATGAAACCCATCAAATGCTTTGGGTTCACTTGCTGCATTTCAAATTTAAACCTGCAAAGAACTTATTTAATACAGATCATTTTGCATTTTTATTTGTCACTATCTTTAAAACAACTGGGAAAAAAAAGAAGAAGAGCAGTGGTGTAAATGATCAGTTGATCTTGTTTTTCTCTTGGGTAAATACTGATCAGAAGAAATGGGTCTAGTGGGGACAAAGTGCAGTGCTACTTTGGAAGGGATCATCCCTGGTCCATATCCTGCTTTGGCAGGAGGGTTGGACTAGATGATCTTTAAGGTCCCTTCCAACCCCACCATTCTGTGATTCTGGGAGCACCTCTCCTATGAGGACAGGCTGAAAGAGTTGGGGCTGTTCAGCCTGGAGAAGGGAAGGCTCCGGGGAGATCTTATAGTGGCCTCCCAGGACCTGAAGGGGCTACAAGAAAGCTGGGGAAGGACTTTTCATAAGGGCAACTAATGACAAAACAAGGGGAAATGGGTTTAAGCTGAAAGAGGGGAGGTTTAGATGAGATATTAGGAAGAAGTTCTTCACTGTGAGGGTGGTCAGACACTGGAACAGGTTGCCCAAGGAAGTTGTGGATGCCCCCTCCCTGGAAGTGTTGAAGGCCAGGTTGGATGAGGCTTTGAGCAACCTGGTCTAGTGGAAGGTGTCCCTGCTGCTGGCAGGGGGGTTGGGACTGGATGAGCTTTAAGGTCCCTTCCAACCCAAACCAGTCTATGATTCTATGTTACTGACTCCCTGCTGAATCTTTAGCCGCATCTCCTATTACTTCCCCAACAGGCTAAGGTCACTGTCGATGCACAACTTTGACAGCCACAGCTTTGGCTGAAGTATCATTTATCTGGAGTTGAATTCATATTTGTTCCAAACCTGTAGATGAACTATGTGTGACCCAGAGACGGGGCAACATGCATACAATTTTCTTGAACATATAGTTTTATTTAAGCTCCGTACAGCAGACCCAACATTTTATGCTGTCTCCCAAATGCTATCTTTAGCTTCCTTTCAACAGTGAGTATAAATCAGGGGCTGGGATGTCTAACAAAAGGCATCATCAAGCATATCGCTGTGTACTTGAATATTCAAACTCACATCTTCATTCATCTCCCTACAATAGTTCCAAAGTTGCTCATCACCAACTATGGTGATAAACCCTATGAGCTATGAGCTCATTGAAGGCTTCTCCACAGACAAACAAAGACGTCCCATTAGGTCATGGTAAGATCATCATTTCATCATGCTGAACCTCATCTGCAGCGTCCCCTGGGAGCAAACCC
>NW_010322255.1:0-4093 GCF_000700745.2 Antrostomus carolinensis
TATTATTATTTTACCTTGTCTTCTGCCATGAGCCCTTCAGGAGAAATGACAGGCTGAGCAACTCTGCACCATGTCTCAGTCTGTTTCTCAGAAATAGGAACTCCCCATAGGTGCTCCTGGGACTCAGGTGCAGGAGGTCACAGGGAGGACCTGTCTCCCACTGCTACTGCCAGCAGCAGGACCAGAGAGAAATCCTTACTCAGTCCCACCTGGCCAGTGACCTCAGGCCTCCAAATCCCTAAACTCAAGATCGCTTCCATCCTCCTTCTGGCTTCAGCCAGCAAATTGTCTTGTTCCACAGCTTTCTCCATTCCCTGAAGATTTCATCTGCAGCTCCATGGAGCAAAAGACAAAGCCCCACTGCTACTGCCAGCAGCAGGACCAGAGAGAAATCCTTACTCAGTCCCACCTGGCCAGTGACCTCAGGCCTCCAAATCCCTAAACTCAAGATCGCTTCCATCCTCCTTCTGGCTTCAGCCAGCAAATTGTCTTGTTCCACAGCTTTCTCCATTCCCTGAAGATTTCATCTGCAGCTCCATGGAGCAAAAGACAAAGCTTGGAAACAGCATGGACCTGCTGCAGCTGTAGGATGCTACAGACCAAGGCAAAGAGAAGGCTGCTCTCACATCTTTATACTGTGACTGCTTCGGAGTGGTTTCACTAGTTTCCTTTGGACATCTGGGCTGTCTGGGCTCAGAGGCACTAAAAAAATGTTTCTAACTTAGCTTTACACAGAGAGGGAGAAAGAGTGAACGGGGATTTCTTACCAGTCGTCACTGCTGAGCCATTTAAGCGCATTGAGCAGCGCCTGCTGTGGGTAAGGGAAGGGTCTGGCTTCCTGGGCATCCCCAAACTCCAACTCTTCTCCCTGCTCCAGGAAGTCCAGAGGAATGGCCGGCAGCAAGTCCACTGTAAGGAGGGTCAGACATTAGCATCACATAACCTGGGGAAAGGCACCCCACCACCAAGCAGACTGCAACCCAGTCTCCCAGACAAGACTACATACAGGTGCAAACTGGCATTGGTTCAGAGACTTCCCTGCTGCTTGGCTCATTTCTTTCCCCAGCACCCAATCATCTCCCAGTCACTGCTAGCTGGGCACCAGTTCCTCGTGTAAACCTGGAAGTTGCACACACCAAGCCAGCTCCCATGTCCATAGGCACCACAATCAGCTTGCAGATTCATAGCACCACAAGGCTCATGCTCACTGGGAGCCAGTGCTGCCCAGCAGGACTTGCTAGTCCAGGAGTAAGCTGCTGAGATGTGCACATACATTTCCTGTATCACCTCCCTGTCACCTGGAGCACTGGGGACAGAGGCACCCTGTAATTTTCCAAGGAAACACCTCCAGCTGCCCCCAGAGAGCACTGAGCCTGAACAACCAGTCCTGCTCAGGTGAATCCCCACGGAGCAACCACCGGGGAACAGTGATACCTGACCCTCTCGACCCGGCAGTGCCTCTGTTTCCATTTACTTCACGTAATCTTGAAACAGGCAGCTGAGTGCACATACATTTTACCATACTGTTGGGAAAGTAGTAGTTTATGGATTTTACTATTTTCCAAGTGTTATAAATATTTACTATTCCAGAGGTATCCACTGGCTGTATTTCAAAGATGCTGAGGTGAAATTTATTTGTCATCAAATGTACTTGTTTGCAAAGTGTGCCATGCCTAAGCTTTCTCTTGTGGAAAAATGCAATTTCTAGTCCAGATAGTTGTGACAAAAAAAGCCTTCCAAATGTGAACTGAGAATAAAAATATGTGAATATAGATGCAAATTGTTGGCAAACATACTCTCTTGATGATAAATATACAAGGTATAAGAAAATCTAGATGACAAATGCATTTGTTATGAAACCTATTTGTCATCAAAAGCACCATAGGTCAAATACTTCATGTCTTGCACTCAAAAGCTCATTTTCTAAAGTGTAGATGAAAACAGCTGAGCTGTCCAAAAGTACTGAGTATAAATATTGCACAGAATTTAGAAGAACTGCTGTGGACTCTGTTTTTATGCTACCTTGCGTGTTCTACAAAGTATGGAGGAACTGTAAAAACAAAAATAGCCAGATGGGGACTAATTTGGATGTCAACCGATATGACTGTTGCTGACATCAGGGATGTCACAGGACAGGTACGTGGATACACACACCTGTATTCGATATGAATGGAGAGCATGTCAGGCTAGTTCTGGTCCATTTTGAAAATCAGAGTAGCATCACTAGGAAAGAACGTTCAAAGTATCATTCCTAGCTCCCTTGTTCTTAACTCATGCTACTCAGGATCGTAACACGAGGTAGGCTACCCACAAAGGAGAGACGAGAATCACTACAGACTCACTAGCTGCTGTATATTTGCTGCAGGAAGCAAGCAGCCCGGGAGCACCAGGCAGCCTGTCATGTGTGCTGTCCGCTACACACCGCGGCCCTATCTGGGTGGGTGGGGTGACCAAAGAGGCACTGCTTGTTCCCACTTTGTGTTGCAGGCGGTGGGAAGCACTTCTAGGTGCGATAGCGTGATTGTACCAAGCCACTCATTTCCAGGCAGAGACAACGCGTGCTGCAATAGAAGAAAAGCTGGCTGGAGAGCCAGAGAGCAGCACAAGGCAGAGGGCCAAGGTGATGAGTGGCTGATTGATCATGGTGGTACACATATGTGCACAGTGAGCACACCTTGCCAGACTGCACTGGAGCTCAGCCCTGCAATTACACCTGCCTCCCAGCACCAGTGTTGTATTTTGGACTGTCAACATGGGCAAAAACTAGAGCTTAAATCTTTACTATTACTTTACTCAGCTAAACTTTCCAATGGATCTGCAAGCAAGAACAGCTCCAGTATCACCAAGCTGGAGTGGATCCAAAGTAGATTTGGTCTCAATCCTCAAGACAGGCTTTGGACCCAAGATCATCCCCATAGTTGAGGAATGAGGCAGTTTGTGCTCCTTGTGCAAGGGCACAGCTGGTGTGGGAGCTGCAGCAGAGCAGACTCACCTGAGGAGTTGCGTGGGGAGCTGCTACCCTGGCTGACGACCCGGATGCTGGGCAGTGAGGACCTGTTGATCCGCTTCTTCAAGACAGCACCATCGTGCTCTCTGCGTGCGTTGCTCATGCTGGGGGAGGTGGAAACTGGCCCATTGACAGGCAGCGGGCCAAAGCCTGCAGAGACCAAAAAGTATCTTCTAAGTGGAGAGAGCTGGACAGGGTGACTATGGGCTTGGAGAGGGCTGGGAATCTTGCTGGAGCTGGGTAACATCCCATTGTTGTCCCAAACAATTCCAAGCATAACTGTTGCACGCTAACTTGGGACAGTGATCACAGAATGCAGTGATGCTTTCCCTAAGAAATGAGGAAAATTCGGTACTGCTTTTCTTTTGCATTGCTGTTTCAGAGGCTGGGTAGGTAAGCTACATTTCTGGGGCTCCTCACTAGTACTCCACAAAATAATAGCACGAAAAAGAGCAGATAACCTTGTCCAGTGCCCTTGGGCTGAGTGCTGACTCTTAAGTTGGCTGTGGCTGCCCTCATGGTAGCGCGTGCAGCAGCACAATCAGAGCCTGTCAGCTGCCCTTAAGTCAGTAGTGCTGCTTGCTTGTGTGAGTCAAACACAAGCACTGGCGAAGGGCTCCAGCACAGCTCTGCAACGCGAGCTGCTCAGCAGGGAGTGGTATGAGCAGGATAATCTGTCCTATCACGTGAGCAAGATCTTTTGTGTTTTACTTAGAAATAGTTTAATTCTGTTTTCTTCCAGGTTGCACCTTGGTTGAAAAGCATTCTTTTGGACTCACACATTCAGCTTTCCTGGAGACTACTCTCAATGAGAGAGTTTGAAGCCCCAGTGTAGTTTGCAAGACAGAATCATCCAGTCTGAAAGACTTTATAGGAGAAGGGGAGAAGGCAATATTCTATGACTAACATAGCGCGGGCCTCTGTATTTTTCTTTGGAAAGTGGAAATAAATCCTATTCTAACTTCCACACTGTAACAGCCTTCCAGTCTGATTTCACAGACACTGGCAACACTATGCAAACAGCAAGCAAGTGAACAAAAAGGCCCACAACTATAGCAACCACTTACTTTCTTTGTCTGCATCCCC
>NW_010322255.1:4115-19827 GCF_000700745.2 Antrostomus carolinensis
TAGGGAGCTGTAAGGACTTTTCCATCTCTTTCTCCCTCTCTCTGCGTAAAAGCTCTATCCGCTTCTGCAGTATTTTCTTCTGAGCTGACTTGGACAAGGTAACTTGGATCTAGTTGCAAGGGAAATACATCATGGAGCATAAAGAGAGATACACAAACGATACACAACATCTCATCAGGAATACAGTGGTAGAGTGTCCTAGTCTTTTAATTTAATAGTCTTAATGAAACATCCCAATAGTTTCAGAAGAATTCCTCCTTTCTTTACCTTGGCATACAATTAGACCCAGTGATGTGTAACACTTCATTGCCATAACCTTCCACTGGTCTAAGGTACCGTTTCTCAGTCCATGTCAGGAAGCCCTGCTTGAACCAGGAAACTCACAGGAGTGCTCCAAGACATATGAAGAGCTCACAATTCCAGTGAACAGGCAGCTCAGTTCCTATAGGCCAGGGCAGGGCAATAAAACCCATCTGCAGTAACCAGCAATGAGAGGTAATTTGCTGTTTCTTAATACTCATGGCCAGTAATTGCAGCTGCTTTTCACTTCCTTCCTTCTGAAGGACTCAGCTGCTCTCTGAGAACGTAGGAGTCCAAAAAAGGAGGCATGTGAAAACCAGTTGGAGAAACATTGGTCTTAATGAATGGAAAAAATGAGAATGAGAGGGCTGTGAGATACAGCAAGAAAGGTAACCCAGGAAAAGCAAGTTCTCCCATCTTATTTGGCAGCCTTGCTTACACTCAACATTATAATCTTTGCTTCTGTGCTTCTGAGCTTGCATTTTGCACATGTTCACTGACATGTAATTTGCTCTGCCATTCAGATCTGCTCTAAATTTGCCTTTGAACATAAAGAATGCTTCTTGTGTAACCTTAGCATCATCTCCCAACCAGTGACTTCTGCACCAGTGAAGATACTCAAGAAATCATTCTGTGGCTGACAATTGTGTTTCCAAGAGAATCTGCTCCCCAGGAGAGGAAGATTGGGATTTGCAGTTACATTTTGTGCTAAGCACTGAACAGTCACTGAAAAGGAGGCCTGCTCACCCCTGTCTTTAGTCGTTACCTTTCCATTGCTGTCCTTCAAGTCATCGTCGCTCGGAAGACGAGGGCTCATGAGATGATCCGTCTCCTTGGCCTGGCTGAGTGGGAGGCCTGTTAATGGGGGCAGAGGTTCACACAAATGTCCGGCAGATTTCACGCCACCAACATTGCGACGTTGAAGAACAGGCAAGATGGGTTCCAGAGTCTGGAGCTCTGATAAGACACAGATATAGATGGTGTATGAGAACAGCAAGGAACATATCACCCCTGCAAACAGTTGGGTACTACTGTATTGCACTGGCAGGAGAAATGGCATTGCTCTGTTGGCCATCAGACTCAAACCTACTGCATGATAAAGGCCTCAGCCCTTGGCTTCTGGTGAGCAGCTGTGTTTGACAGGGAAGAGCAGAGAGATGGAGATTGCCCTTGCCAAAAAGATTCTTATCTGTTCCTATCCATTTTAGTAAGCATCCTCTTTTTCCGTTACTAAAAGAACTCCTGGTTTTTAATAGCTATATTTAATAGCCTTTGTAGAGGTAAGAATCAACATTTCCTCCTCTTTGCTGGAATATTTTAGAGGACATTTAAAGAAAAGCTTAGGATTTCTAGAGTGTTACCAAAACCAGAATTGTGTTCTTGAAGCTAGAATTCATTTTCCCCAAGGGTTTTCATTCTAAATTAGAGCAGATCAGCCCACTTTCTGGACAACCTCACTAAAGGCTGATTTTCTTAATGGGACTAGCCCAGTGCAGGTCATTCTGAAATACTCTCCAACACACCTGTTAAAACTAGAGAACTAGTCCTTCCTTCCATGGCTTCACAGATTATAAAATCATGTGATAGACAAGCAGTAAAAAAAAAAGGAATAAATTTTTTAAATCAGGATCTTTTTCCCTGTGGAATGGTCAGGTCAATAATAAAAGAGAGAGAGAGAGAGATGGTTTAACAATATAGCTCATTTCTAGTCAGGAATGTATCCAGGAAAAATGTCACCTTACTTACTCAGCAATACTTCTCCCTAGTTGCATCCAGAATCCTAGCTGCGTATCAGCAATAAAGGAGTCATTCCTATGGGGCATGCCCATTATTTGGCAGAGCTAACGCTGAGCTGAGGGACCAGTGGATCTTATCCCTTTTTCTGCATCAGCAAAATTATTTGTTAAATTCTCGTCTCTCCTATCATTGCAAACCCACAGATGGCAAAGGGACAGCAACAGTGTCATTTAGATTTCCAACTTTAAAGTACTAGCTGGCACAAATGCACCAGCCACTGCATTTTGTCTTGTGGAACTCTCATTGCTAGTGATAATGCAGGGCAGAGAGAAGCCAAGGGGCATTTCCTATCCCAGCCTCCGTCTGCAATACTGGCATACGCAGATAGAGTAGGAAAAAAAAATGTGTAATAATAAAGCCAGCATGTGTGGTTTCAGAGAAACTGGTTGAAAAAAGGAAACCTCAGTTCATTACTTAGTATTTAATTTAGACTTATGCTTTAAGAGGATGGAAAGCTCAGATCCTGTATATGCTGGATCCTTTTTTAAGTCTCTTTCTCTGTAAATGGGAAATTCACAAGGTTTCACTCTTTCTCCCAGTACAAAAATAGTCAATGTTGATGAATCTACTTCAGATCGCAAAGGGTTCAGTTCAGAAACTGCCCCAAGTAAAGGTTTTCTCCTTCAAGTATAGGAGGAAGGAGTGGAAACATTTCTCATTTCATGCAAAATGCCTCATTTTTCTCAAATCTTTGTGGCATTAGAGAGCAGTCAGGGAGATAAAAGATATGAGCATGAGGCAGAGGAATGGTTTCTTTTCCTGCTGTGCATCTCCAGGGCCCCAAGGTATCCCTCCAGCTCCTGCCATTTGTAACCCCATGCTGGAGTTAATTTTTACTGGATCACCAGAGCACATTTACCAGAGACTGGGCTCTGGGGTAACCGTCTGAGCCCATCAAGGAATTGAAAAAAGTTACAGGATGGTTTTCAACCCAACTTTCACAGTGCCAACCATGGGTCAGGATTTCGATGTTCATTTTAGGTCTCCTAACCCTGATCTCAGAGTGGGAGAATCTGAGTCCCACTGGGCAGTAGTGCACATGCACGAAAAGATAAGATTTTATCTTAATAAGTCCCCCCAAAGTAATTAGGATAACCCTGACATTTTTTTTTTAAACTAATTATAATAACCCAGCCTGAAAATGAATATGTATGTGACTAATGCAATCCTAAATGTATATGAAGGGATAACGTATCTTTCCCAGTGTGCCTCTGACTTGGGTCAAGCACTCAGCGCTGTGCTTTTGCTTTATTGACTTTGTCCTCACAAATAAAACTAAACCTACCTTGATTACAAGGCTTGGGTGTTTATTACACCACCCATGGGTCAGGATTTCGATGTTCATTTTAGGGCAGCCAGGTCCTGTACCTACCTTGATGTTTAAGGGTCCTCTCTTCACTTCTGCTGCCTGATCTTGGCCTTAAGAAAATTGAGGAGAAAAGAACATATGAGGAGACAGAAAGAGAAGCAGGGTAGCATTAAAGGAGGCAAACTTTCTTAGCAAGGTCATGTTGATGAAGGAGGAACCCATAAAATCAACAATATGCAAAACTGATTAATTGCCATTAAACTTCAGTTACTGGAGTCACACAGAGCTCATCCAGCTCAAGCTCCCCTGGCTCCAAGGTGTACCCGCTTCCAGCCCAGGCTGAGCTAATTAGCAAGAATTAGCCTCTGGGAATCCATATTTATGAGGCAAAGGACTGTCTTGAAAAGAAGAAGGTGGAGAGAACCTGGAGAAGAGGCCATTGACCTGAACAAAAGATGACCATTGGCCTAAACAAAGGGAGAGTTTTGTTGCCATGAGGAAGAGAGGGAGGACAGAGAACCTCAGACACCCAGTTCAACCCACATGGAGTAGGAGAAGGTAAAGGAGATCCCCTGCAGCCCATGGAGGTTCTGCGGTGGAGCAGATACCCATGTATAGGCCATGGAGGACTCCACGCTGGAGCAGCAAGCTGAGCCCGAGGGCAAGTGTGACTGAATTGCCACCCCAGAGATGCTCAGTGCCAGAGCGGGGGTGGACCCCCCAGAGCTGGGGGGTGAGGAGATGCGCTGGACTGGAGGCCCATCTGCAGCCCATGGATGCCCCCATGCCAGAGCCGGGAGCTGAGCCCAAAGAGGTCTGTAACTCCATGGGAAGCTCACGTTGGAACACTTTGTTCCTTTGCAGGCCGTAGGAGGGACTTTCATGCGGGGAAGAGCACCAGAGGTGAACTGACTGAACCCCCATTCCCTGCTCCCTGTGCCCCTGGGAGGGGGGAAGGTAGAGAAATCGGGAGCAAAGTGATTTGAGCCCAGGAAGAAAGGAGAGGTAGGGGAAGGTGTTGTAAGATGTGGTTGTGTCTCACTGTGCTACTCAGATGAATGGCAACAAATTAAATTGATTTTTCTTCCCCAAGTTGAGTCTGTTTTGCCTGTGACCATAACTGGTGAGTGAGCTGTTCCTGTCCTCATCCTGATCTGTGCCCCTTTATTGTGATTCCCTTCCCATCTCACCGGGTCGGGGGAGTGAGTGCAGGACCACATGGTCCCACCTGTGGGTGAAACCACCACGCTGTTACATACATCCTTTCTGAATCAGCAAGAGATGTTACACCAGCCATAAGTCTGTATTGAGGGCAACTAACTTGTTGTTGCTGCAGAAGCCTAACTTTGCCTGGCCATGCCTTCAGCTGATGATAGTATCTTGTGACATGTGGTAATACCACTGCTGTCTCCTGAGAATGATATTACACCTCCCTGCTCTTTCAAGAAGAAAAAGGGTTTCTCCAACTCCATTAGTAGGTAAGTATATTCAGATTGCACTTTAAAAGCTGTGCTGAAGTTTTTAAATCGGAACTATGCTTCTATGACTCTATTCATTGTTATAACTAGGATAAGGCTGACAGCTAGATTTCCCCACGCGTTTCCAAGCAAATATATTTCAGTTACAGCCCTATAACTGTTCCCTAGCACCTTTCCCCCTTTGATCTTAAAACCATATGTAAATATTAAACATCTCCAGGGTTATACATGTATAAACAGAGATTTATCTGGGCTCTCATTTCACAGTGAAGGCCCAGACACAGAGAAGTTATGGCTGACATTTACAGAAGCAACATCTGAATTTGTGGACAGCAAGAGGCATTATTTGCCCTAACATATTCTTGCAGGTAGAGATATTGGCAGTCAAAGATCAGACACAAAACCAGATGCTGTATTCAGATCCATGCAGTACAGTTCCCAAATGGCACCACAAAGATTACAGAGCGAATCACTACCAGAGTCCAGCAGAGGACCTCCTTTTAAGGTCCTCTTAAGTCATGTCTCCTCTTCCCCACCACCTCTGCTCTTAGAGTCTATGATGTTAGTTTTGACATTGTGCTGGATCATAATGGAAACATGATATGGTGAAAGCACAGGAGTTTGCATAAATATATTGGAGAGCTGCCTTGGAAAATAATCTCAGGAGATAAGAAGTGTGAGGTGAAAAGCATATTGGAGAAGCAGATACATTGGCTTACCTCATCTTCAGTCCCCCTTGGATAACCAGGTGCTGAGAGCTTGGGAGAGGCACTGCAGTGCTGCCAGCATCCCCATCAGATGGTCTCGCTGATCTGGGGATAGGGGGAATCAAAGCCACTCCCAGTGACTTCTTCCCATCCTCATCACTGCAGTACAAGGGCAGCAGGGAAGCCTGGAAATAGGAGAACATAGTGCTCAGCTCAAGCGTCCAGTCTTCACCTTGATGCCACAAGAAGTTTAGCCATGCTGTTAGCTAAGACTTGGCAGGAAATATCTAACTGATGGAGCAGCTTGGCCTAGGATGAGCAATGGAAAACAAAGTGGCGAGGGAGAGACCATGACCTGTTGCCAGTTCTCTCCCCTCACTCACATCTCTGCAGTGGTTGCATTCCCACCTGGCATCCATCAGCTTGGCATTAGGATGTTCTGGGGTGCCATTGCCTCTGCTAGCCTTTCTGATATACAGGAATGGGTTTAGATCACTATGCTCTCATTGTCCCTAAAGCAACTACCAGCCATTGCTGAACTGCTGCCAAGTCCCCACAAAGTCATTTTGCACGCTGTCAAAACCTGCTTTTCTCAAGTCCATAATTTTTTCTGCTTCTGCCCTTCCTACAGTTCCCCAACAGCCTCACTGTCATTTGTGAAGTTCAGCAGAGCTCCTTACCCTGATTCTCTGTGTAAGGTCTCTCTGCCTGCTGAAATTACTTCAAGTTCCCCATGCCATGGCTAGGAAGGGGGATGGAGGGAGCAGGGACAGACACGCACCCTTCCTTAGTATCCCATTGTTCTTGTCACAGCTAAAGACCGAATCAGGACCTGCTCAAACTCCAGTGAAACCAACAGAATTCCTGTCAGGGATACATTTGGTCCTATATCTGCAAGGCTGAAATAAAGTACACTAGCCTTTTATTGATTCTCCTGTTTACAAAAGCTGTTATTCATCTACCTTCTCCTGCCCGCCATGTCAAAACCAAAACCACTGCAGCTTCTGTCTCTCCTGCAAAGGCAATTGAGTAGATGGGTGCTGGACTCCATTCTCCATGGTTAGAATTGCCAGCTCTCATCACTTACCCCTGAGAAGACCCATGGGAGAGGATGAAGCTGCACAGAAGCCACTGAACTCTAGAAATATATTAGAGATAACTGTGCAGAAGGCACAGTTGTATGGCTGTACAACTTGAAAGCTGAGACAACCTGGAGTTGAGTTTGCAGGATTGCTGGCTCCTGCAACATCTTTTTCCACATAAACCAGACAGAGCTGATATAAAAAGCCACCGAGACAGGGGTGTGTCCACAACAGTAACTGCCATGTACAGATCGTTCACAGATATGTGTATTTTACTCACTGTAGAAGGATATGCTAGACCAGAGTAGACACACTTAGTTGCTCTGGCTGGTTGCTGGTGTTTTCTCAATCATAAAACACAGCAGCAGCCACTAAAGAGCACAGAGACTATTTAAAGACCTCTTCTCCTGTTGGTATATGCTAAGGACAGAAGCCTGCAGTACGCATGCTGCAATGACAGCCTGAAGTGCAATGTGCAGCTGAGCTCTTCCTTGGCTCAGCTGCTTCCCAGGGCTCGCACCACAGGGAAAGAAGATCTTAGAGCTCTGCCTAGAGGAAATAAACTGAGGATCTACAACATGTGATTTGGCTTGGTCTCCTTACGTTATATCCTTTTCCGTCTGACAACGGCTCCTTGTTATTCCCATCACTGTCACCACAGCCAGTGCCATGTTCCCCATGCTCCTGCTCTCTGTTGCCCATCGTCCTGGGCTCTGAGGAAGGAAGGCGATTCTGGATAGGAGGCACGGGCTTGGATGTTTCCAGGAGCCTCTGGGAAGCAGGGCGGGAAACTACTGGTTTCAGGGTAACCCTCTCAGGGTCACTGCCGTCAGTCAGGCCTGCAAAGCAGAGACACAAAGGTAATAGAAGCAGCACTACAAACCTAAAGTACCTGAAAGTAGATATTTCATGGGACAGATTTCTTGGAAACATCTAAATAACTGCACAGGGAAACACACTTATGCTGGCAGCCACTTGAAGCAGGCTTCAATCACTTCCACAGAGCCACCAGAGGAACACCTTGGTCCTCTGGGCTCCCGTCAGACAACAGGGAGCCCACGGACCTCTGGTTACAGAGAATAAGTCACTCGCACACACACCGTCCTGCTCCTGTCCCTGCCCCACAGTTGTACACCCCCACAGCAACAGGAGGGCTGTGCAGGGGACTGAGAGCAGGGAAGGTTCCTGCAGGGGAGCAGGGGAGAACTGTTCACTGGGAATGTGCGCTATCTCTCCAGGCTGGGAAAGGACCCCTCCTCCCCCAGGAGAGTCGGCAGGCTCCAGCCTTACCTCTCTGTGAAGCTAACAGATCTTCAGACATCATCCTCGTCTTCAGCTTGTCACTGATCTGAATAGTTTTCAGGGCAGCGCTGCTCACCTCCCTCTCTTGGGGGTCCTGGGTCAAGGCTTGGTGAGAAAGGTGGAAGAGATCACCTCTGCACCCAGCGCTGAGGTCACACACACTAGCCTTCCTGACTGAGCCATCCAGAGGAGATGGGTATGGAGGTTTCCCAGCTCCGTACAGATCCCATAAACTGTGCGGTATCTTCATCTGGGTTGTTAATATGGACTGAAAAGAAGCTGTAGGTCAGGTGAAAGGGAGAAAGTGAGTTAGTTGACCTCACACCTTTATAATCAATCCATTTAATAAGTGAGGCAATCGAGGGTTTTTTTAATCATTCAGAAGATGAGTTTGTTTTCTTTTTCATAAAACTAGCAACAGTTTAATTCTTCTGAACAGTATTGAGCTAAAAAGCCAGGAGAGCAACATTGAAGACTCCCCTGGTAAAAAGAGGGAAATACATTCCCGTTTCAGGCCTTGGCTTCCGTGAAGACTGCCAGTAAAGACCCACAAAGTGCTACTGGTATTTCTGGAAAGCAGAAAGACATCTCGGCAAGCAGGCAGACCTTGCCAGTGTTTCTACAGCACCATCCCATCTTCAAGGTCAGGTCTGATGGGGAAGTAGAGGAAGAACTGAGAATTTACCTATGGCGGGACCACACATTGATAGCAAGGATAGAAACAGACCTCACATCTCACTACCATGCCCGATTTACGGCCAGTTGGGCCACAGTCCCTGTCCTGGCTGGCAGTAGTAGAGATTTGGCTACAGGGGATAAAGGAGAAAGCATAATGAATTAATGCTAGAGAGATGTGAAGCCATGTGCACCACTGGATTAGGACAGGATCATCTGCAGCTCTCGTCAGCCACCTACTCTGACACAGAGCCAGCATATGAGGACTGACCTTCAAGGACCATTTCTCCCAGAATTTTTTTTTTTTTCATTTGGCTGAGGCCACCATTGCATATTCAACCCCTTTCCATCCTTACCTTCTTCAGTGGTCCAACGGCGGCCACAAAACTGCAAGTTTGAGTCAATGCTTCCGCCTCGCAGAGCTGTGTATCTGGATTTGAATTTAGGAACACTCCCACAGTAGACAGCAACCAGAGAAGTGAGCTTAGCTTGAAAATAAGGCCAGCACAAATGTCAAATTCGCACGTTATATGGAAAGGAAAAAACAGACACCCCTTCTCCACAGGAGACTAACACACCAGTGGTGCTGTGCAGTACTAGACTCTGCAAGGCTGTGTGACCTCACACTGGTCTGCCTTGTGAGGCCCGTGCATTCCAGCACTTTGACAGCTGAACGTTCTACAAATTTGCATGTGCTTCGCTAGTTGCCCATCCACGACTACAGCATTTATTTCCTCTCCTTTCAAAGGGTAGACAAGCCACAATGGTCTCTAGAATCTGACAATGTCTAATCAGTAGATGCTTTCCAAAGCTAGTTTGAAAGTCCTTTGTTTCTGTAATTCCTGCTCAATTTTGGGTTGAGTTTTGTTGGTGTTTTTATTTCTCTTCACGACAAAGAAAGTCCTAGGACAGACAATTAATCGCCAGGTGTTATAACTAAAAGAAGGTTTGCACTCTGCATTAGATGTCCCCAGTACTCAGTGGGCTTACTTGATTATCGTATCTGTAGGATGCAAATTGTCCATCCAAACCTTCTCCTTAGTTCTGCTTCACTGTTACAGGGATTTATTCCCTGCTTTCCTTACTGCAGAGATACCCAAAACCAACATAAACACATCCTGCCTAAAAAAATTTCTGATCTCGGCTGTTCCTGAAAATTCAGAATTATACACAGCGTGTTTCCCTGCCTCTTGTTCTTGCCAATATCTTCCCCATTACCCAGCCTCTAAGGCTGGGCTCTCACTTGTACAGCATGAAGAATAGCTGCTGCACTTGCCAGCATCTCCAGAGTCTCGTGATCAGTGCTTTGGATGCAGCTTTTGTACACGCTCTGCCTCCCTGCGCCAAGCAGCATCCCTGGGCACCAGCACTGCCGCTGCAGGTGATCATCCTCCAGGCAAAGGCTGCGGGAACAGGAGTGCAGCAGGCCCTGGCTGAAGAAGTCTCCAGTCTGCTGCAGCCATTTACCTGCTGCAAAATCATCTTGCATTGCCATGGCGAGAGGGCCGATGGGCTCTTTGCAGATGAGAATCTACTCGATGCACTGCTGGTCGCTGGGCCTGATACAGCTGCCAGTGGGTTCCCCTGCAGCATCAGGAACCTGCATGGAAAAACAACACTGCTAGTGCAAGTGACCGCCACCGATCCCTGGCATTGACCTGCCTACAGGGGTTCCTGAGCACAAAACTGCTCAAAGCAGGTGGTGTGAAAACAACATAAAAATATATTCGAGCCATGCATTTTCCACATTCTGTCAAAATCATGGCCACAAAGTCCAAACACTGGATGAAGACTGCTGTTGGCATAACGAGTGAAACACAACTGCACTTCAGCAGCTGCTCTCCCCATGGCTGTATGGGCACAGCAGCAGAGGCAAGTTTCTCGCCATGCCCACTGCCATTGAACCCAGCACAGCACATTAGTGTTAGAGTCATTCCCACTGAACTCCGCACTGCTGCTGCAGCAGGAGCATCGACTCATGCATTTAATAACAAAGAGCTGTAATGTCACACTGGACTTGCCCCAAGAACAACCGAAAAAATGGGTGGTAGAATAGTTTTCTCCTTTTTAATAGAAATATACTTGGATTTAAGGGAGGGCATTGGGCTAACAATACTGGAGACTGGAGCGTAACTCCCATCTCTAGCACCTTTCATGAGTCTGATAGACTTTTTCCGTAGAAAGGTGTAGGTAAGATTTTATGAAACATCCATGAGTAATTCTGAGCCACAACTCAAACCACAAACCAAGTACTTCCAAATCTGCCACCCACTGGGAAAGGAAGAAGAAAAGCAGCTGAAATAACTTGCTGTTGTAGCTAGGTTGCCTGCATTTATAGTGCTGCTGAGGTATCTACAGCACTTGCTGGATCTCAGAAAGCCTGAGGCTACAGCACAACCCATATTGAGGGATGCCAGCTATCCAGAAACTATCTGCCATGCTCACATCAACAAATGCACATCCCACAGGGTTAGTGGAGTTGTAGGCAGTGTCATGGTGTGCAGGGTATATGAAGGTGAAGGAAATTTATGCTTGGTCCTTCAGGTTAGTGGTATAACAAAACGTGACACTTTACAGCTTCAATCCCTGCAGTCTATTTCCTTACTGGTTTGGTTGCTTTCACTTCAAAACTCTAGAGAGATTTCTTTTCACCTTCCGACAGAGACTTCAGTCACCATACAGGGCTTTTGCCTCCTTAAACGTATTAACCCATTTGTTATGGCCTAAGTGAGAGGTAAGAAGGGATTTGGCAGAGTACACCTTAGGATAAGAGGTCAGGATGGTAAGCCAGCAGTGAAATTCCTATCAACGTCAGTGAGTACAGAAGGATGCCAATGTGAACTGCTTTTGCAAATCCACTCATAGGTGCCTCTAAAACTCTGCAAACAGAACGACTGTCATGTGGTAGCTAAGTACAGCCAGAAGGATCAATCACAGACACAGTTCAGTTAAATTATTACAGAAAAAAAAATGCCCCTGCACTGGATGGAAGAAGCAAAGGCAGGTCCCCATTAGTATGTTCTGTAAGCTTAAAACAAATAACAAAGAATGCTTGTGCAAGGACTTTAGGTACCATCCTATGAGTCAAACTTACAATCAGGTAAAATGGTATCCTCAAGCAAATGTCAATAGAAATTGTTCATAATGCAGCAAGGCCTTGTACTGCTCCATCCCCTGCCCAAGAGATTTACCTCTGCTCAAAAGGTGTCAAAGCATTTATCTGGAACAAAGCAAGTGGTTTCAGAAAGGCTGGAGTTAGCTGAGTAGTTAACCCACTTCTGGCTTTCACCCTTCTTATTAGTCTAGATAAATTAAAAAGAAACAGTCTATGGTCAAGAAATGAAGTTACCTAGAGGGTTTTTAGAGCCTGATTCCCATTACTTTCAATGAAAGGCAGGCACTAAATAGCCTTAAAAATACAAATGTAGTTCTATGTGGACTGTGTACTTTAAAACAAGGAATGGAGGTATCATTGCAAATGGGACTAGGGCATAAAGCAGGGGTTAAAGTATATTTTCTTTGGTCTCATTGCATAGGACGAATATCTAAGACATATGCCAGTGGCAATTTTGGCTGGTTAAGATCACCTCCTAAATGAAGGTGAGCATGCCCCATTGCTTAAGGTATTAAAAATGCCCAAGAGAAAGCAGTAAGTACCAGAAATGAGTGTATCATGTAGCTAGGATAGAAGGCTGCCTCTGCCACTCACCTACCCTGTAATACAACTGACTTACTCTGTAACCCCAAGCCAGGCTTCTCCATGCCTCACTTTTGTTCCTCTGTCAGGCTGTCCTACCTAAATTCTAGCATGCTATAAAGAGTAATTAGTAAGGGCATTACTTATGGCACCTCCATGGCCCCCAAAGGCTTCATTGCCTAAATCCAGGGCATAGTTCCTAATTCAGGCCAGCTACCAGATAAGGAAAACCCCAAATGTACAGCTACACAGGGCCACCCCTTTCTCCCTTGCACTGAAATCACTGTAACCTGAACAATAATGGCAGAGCAATTTGCCTGCAGCCTGGGAGAAGCACTGGGTATGCACGATTCATCTGACACTGCAGGAAGGAGCATGGAAAAGAAGCTGGTGCCATGCTCTGTACAGAGGAGAACAGTAGCAGTGGTTCACTGCTGAGTGAAAAAAATGGCTTTCTGGAGAGGAAAAAATGGAACACAGCTGCATTTGAACAGCCCTGGGCCCTGGTGATCTTGCAGTAGACACTAACTGTACTCCTTGTCATCCTTCTGCTGGGTTAATCAACAGGAAATGCCTCCTCTGGGATTTTCAGCTTCTTTGGATCATTAGCACCCAGTAAATGAAAACAGAGATTATTTAATGCTATCATTACTTTCTTTCCCAACTAACAAGCTATTTCTCTGGCGGCTTCCCAGTGCAGCAAACATACAGTAGCGTTATATGAAAAATGCCAATGCCAACAAACCCACAGAGCCCATCAGGACCGGAGCCACTGTGGAGGCTGAACCCAATATCTCACCAGTCAAAGGCTAGTTGTGAGGACACAATGAAATTGGAGTGATGACAGTTGTTTGAGGGTTTTTTGGCCAATGGATTTCAGTTTACAAGGCCATAATGCATCTGTAGTGTGAAGTTTTTATGTAGAGTAAAAGCCATTGCCAAGTGGAACTGGACAGTTTCCCCAGGCCTGTGGGAGAATCACGAGGCAGATCCCTGGGCTACTAATTGCATAGCTCTCCACTTTTCTAAATTCTTGGTGTTAAAGTCGCTTAGATTAGACACAGAGCTCACAGAAAGTGCTCCTGTATCTTTCTGCACAGTGATCCCAGCAAGATTACACATCCAAAATCTGTTTTCTCTTATGATTGAACTTATTGTTTTGAGGAGTTTCTGAGCCAGTACACTTGCTTCATCAAATATTTACTGTGCATGGCAAGAAGCACAGACAAAAGATGTAACATGAAAAGCATCACCCATGTAATGCTTTTTTTACAAGTTCTGCCCTCTGCTTTCATTGGGAAGATCTTAAAAGTTCAGTGCCCCTATCAAAAGCTCCTGCAACGGCTGCTTCTCAGTAGAGGAGGACTGCTCAACCGTGAAACAAGAGTTACCACAAGCAGTAGCTCATCCAGGGCAGCAAATCAAGAGTTAGGAAAAAACTGTTCTGAATGCCAAACCTCGTTAGCTCTTCAAACAGTACTTGGACAGTCCCTCATTCCAGCTCTAATCAAGTGTTGTGCTGGACACGGTGGTTATTTGAGTACTGTACACAAGTTTGCTCCCACTGAACTCTGTGATGGTCTCTGTCAGAGCTGTGGCCGAGGGTAGTCATTTTCCAAAGGTGGATGATTGATTGCTCTCTGGGTTCTTGTGACTGCCGGACACAATGAGAGGAGAAGGAGCCAAGTACACTGATGCACCTTTGCCTTGAGCATAACCCAGCTGAGACTGAAAGTGCTGAAAGGTTTCCCCTCCTTATCGAGGCACTTTGAAGGAAACACTGAAACAGCTAAATCCTGAGCCTATGGAGGGGTCTGCAGAGCACCCTCATGTAGAGAGGTCCTCACCTTGAGGACGTCTGGGTGTTAATGCTGTATGAACCCAAAGTAGCTGACAGTGCTGTGGGGGCCAGTGCTAGAAAAAGCACGCGACAATCAGCTGCTGCTTCTCTTTTGAGAGCAGGTCTTCATGGCACACAGGATTTCTGCCATGAAGGACTCTAGGAAAGGCTCTGGATGCCCGACACTCAAGGCTTGGGTACAGAAGCAGTCACAGTCACCACCCTGAACTAATAAGTCCAACCAGTGGCCCATGTCTTGTTAGGCCAGCTGTTTGTTGGCTCACTTCAGTTTCTTCTAAAAGCATTTTGCTTAGAAATATCGGGCTCGTCTCCCTTGGTGCCTTCCTCTCAGCTGCCTCAGGGAGACAAGTCTCCCACCCCAGACTCCTGTGTGATGCCATCCCAGAGGGCTACTAAAACACATTCCGTGGCCAGTAGTTTTCTCCTGGTGGGGCCCTGCATACTGTTCCACACATCTTTCATAAAGGCACAAACCAACTCCAAGCACTTTGACTCCAGCAGGTTTCCACAAACAGCTGCATAAATCCAAGATAACTGCAAGTGAGCATCCTAAGGGCTCTGCCCTGTTCCTGTGTAATCATCAGGCAGGGAAATGCTCAACGATCTGAAGCAATTTCATTCAGCTGCAACATGGCATCTGAGTTTCGTATTGAAATTTTTCATTATGAGTAACAAGCACTGGGAGCACAAGGTGTAGGGCTGACATGCGAAAGCAGGAACATATCCTCTAACGAGAGCAGCTTAATTGTCCGTTTTATTACTGTCATATCTATTCTACTCAAGTCCCAATACTGTTCTTAGTGCTGTATGAACCCTGCAATACAACCGTTCCCACTGCTCAGAATTTGTTCCCTGGTCTTTACAGTATTTAACAACTGTGTCTTGTCCAGGGCTGAAGTCCATCATTCAAGCATCACTGAAATATTCAAAGCCTCCATTCACCAAACCTTCGAGGTACCACCTAAGTCCACAGGCATTTTAATCTCTAGAGTGCCCAAGTGTCCACAGGCTGCTGCCTGCTAAACACAGGTGCTGTCTCGCATCTGACCTACAGCTCAGAGCCCTACACCATGGTGACCAGAGGACCCAACACAGGATCTTCAGTTAAGGTGGACAAATGTCTATTTTCCAATACCTGCCAGCTGGCAGCACCTACTTTGGGTGAGCTGGAGGCCACTAAGAGGTAATGCGGTAACAGTCTGTCTCTGCAACAAACTGCAATGCTTACAGGGAGGGGGACAAAAAAGAGCTGCCAGATATGAACATGTAACACATTAGAGCTGGCTGGTGAAACCTTACAATAGTTTGGCTCACTGACCTGACAGAAAACACCACGTTTGCCAACTGCCATCATTTCCAACGTCCAAAAGTGAACAAAGCTGAAGAACGGCATGAAAAATGGAAGTCTGCAGAAGCAGGGCTAGCTCTGCTGACGATTCATTGCCTGGCCTGCAGAGAAATTAAATATAAATATAAATATAAATATATAAATATAAATATATAA
>NW_010322256.1:0-1174 GCF_000700745.2 Antrostomus carolinensis
ATAAAATAAAATAAAATAAAATAAATAAAAACCCCACAAAACAAAAAACAGCCAGAAACAAAGCAGTGTTGTCCCCTTGGTGCCAACTCCTGGCTTTACAAATGGACATGATGCACTTTTCAAATGGTCTCCTTCTTCCTAATAGGAAACATCACTCTCTCCAAACATGAAACCACTCACTGCACACAAATCCCTCTCCCAAGGGAGGGAGGACACCTGATGGCAAGAAGCACTGGTAAGTACCAGTACCTCCCAAGGGGAAGAGGAGGGGCAGGTGCTGATCTCTTCTCTCTGGCCACCAACGAATGCCAGGAGCAGAGGGAATGGCAGGGAGATGTGACAGGGGAGGGGGAGGGTGGGCATGAGGAAAAGGTTCTTGAGGCAGAGGGGGGGGGGGCAACGGCACCGGAGGTGCTCATGGCACCAAGCCTGACAAGATTCCAGCAGCATTTGGCCAAGGCCCTCAGGGACATGGTGTGAATGTTGGGATTGTCCTGTGCAGGGACAGGAGTTGGACCCCATCATCCTGGTGGGTCCCTCCCAGCTCACAACATTCAACAGTTCCATGATTCTATTATTCTAATCCTATTTCCTGGATTTATTCTCTGTTTCCTGCACCTTACCAACCCTGCCTGGACACACTGTATCTCCCTGGAGGGGTGTCACCACCAGCACGCACACCGTCTGGTGGAACAGCCTTTCCCTCTCCCTCCAGGTTTCTGAATATTGCAGAAATATAATTACAGGCACTTGGCAGCTTCTCTCCTGACTCCTCAAGGGGTTTTTTGGTTTGTTTCATTTTTTTTCTTATAAGAATAGTGCAGGGCTGATGGGTTGCAATGTATCTGCAAGCTCCACCGGACCCAGCTCCACCAGGACAACCTCAGCACAACCAGCTGCTTCTGGAGACATGCAGCCTCTTCGCGCTCACAGCACAGCAGATTGACAGGGATTTCTATTTCAACCATAAAACTTCTGTGGGTATTTCCCTCTCCTCTCCCCCTCCAAATCTCCACCAGCCACAGACTGAAAAAAGTGCAGCATTTCATATTCTCTCTGATGCTAATTCCACGGTGGAAGATGGAAAATTCAATAAGTCCTGCGTGTTGTAAATTCAGCTAAACATATTCCACATTCCAGTCGCGGGGAGGAAAGCTCCCTACCTCCCACCACC
>NW_010322256.1:1191-8294 GCF_000700745.2 Antrostomus carolinensis
TTTCCCTCCCTTCAGCTAAACTCTAGTCCATCCCATTCTCCCTCTGCAACTAAAACAGCTCCATCTGGAGGGATCAGATAACCAGAATTAATTTAACGTATAATCTAATTAGAGATTATTTTGATTTATTCAAAAAAATAAGCTTGAGAGGATGAAAGAATCATTAGATCCCAGGGTACCCCTGCGTTAAATCTAAGGGTAGATTCATCCCTGTTGCCAAAGGCAGCACAGTTGGTGCACCACAAGGTCTACCCATGTCATCTTCTTTATGTAGTTGTGATAAATGTTGGGAACTGGGGTTGTTTTGGGTTTCTAAAGTCTTTTTTATCCCTTTTTTGTGTATTTTTGGTAAGTTCTGCCGTGTGCAGGGCAGATTTTCTGCAGGTGGATGATTCTGTTGTTGAGCAAACCTACAGTTCCCTGAAGGACAGATCCTTTCCCAGGCCAGAAAACATGAAAAAGAACCTCCATTTTTTCCCCTTCTTCCTGTAAAAAAATGAAATTTGGACAAAAAAGAAATACAGAAAGTTTCCTCAAAAAAAAAAAAAATCCTTGGACTTCTAAACTCTTCCCTTTAACTGGACATTTGATACTGTCTTGGTTTTCTGTTGATAATTGGTTCAGAGTGAAGTTCAATCATCCACTGAGTTGCATCTTAGATGGCCAACTATTATTTCTCTTCATTGATACCAAAATTATTCAGAGCTGATGGCTCATGCAAAGGTTGTTTGAAGAAGATCTGCAAGACCTTCTTCCTCACCTCCCCCTGAAGGTATTTTGGGTGTTTATCAAACTGATGATCACCAAAAAGGTTGCTTCTCCATCACTTTTGTCACTTCAAAAGGCATGAGGGTTTGCTCAGCACCCTTTCATGTGCAAGCAAGGAACAATCAGAGAGCATTTCATTTTCTTCTCCCAACAAAGGAGGAACTTCATCAATGGGCAGAAACCCTCCTATTTGCAGGAAGACTCCTTAGCCTTGGGTTCTGAGATTGCACAACTCACTCTGTCCCCTGGGGAAGAGTTTGTCCCTCCCTCCATCATCCAGTACTTTGGGACCAAAGTCTGAACACATGAAGATCAAGGATGGGATGATACTGTCAGCACCAGGGACTTTATTCCTGGTGGTGGTGGAAACTTCAGGTGTGGATCTCCAGCAACCACAGCTGTCACGGTCTTTAAATGAGTGAGAAGATGTGTCCAAAAAACACTAATGCTAAAACGCAAATTATAAAAATCCCTACAGCAAATTATTTACTAAATATATTAATATTTGTAGTTCCATGCTCATAATTTTTGTCTCCTGAGCTTGGCAAAACCAAGCTGGTATAAAATATATACCAAAATACAATCTGGTTTTCCTCAATTATCTCATTTAATTTCCTCATTACACTTTGTGTGGGTGCAGACCAGCGAGATTCGCCTTGTGTTGGGATCTGTCACTCCAGGATGGAGCTGTAGGAGAGAAAAAGTCTCCTTTTATAGAGAAATGCAGGAAAATCAAACCAGAGATGTTTCTCTCCATCTCATTCCACCACAATCACACGTGGGGCAAGGATTGATGGCTGGTTTCACTGGTGGACTTGACGAGTACGGAGTCACCTAACAGGAGTTTGTGTTAAGCAGCCTTTGTCACTAGAAATAAATGAATTTTCCTCCTACACAAATCTATTCTTCTAATAAATTTCAACTTTCTATAGCCATGGACTTTATTTTTTTTTCCCCCAAGGACAGCCCCAAGTAGAATCATAAAATGGTTTGGATTAGAAGGGACCTTAAATATCATCCAGTTCCAACCCCCCTGCCAGCAGCAGGGACACCTTCCACTAGACCACGTTGCTCAAAGCCTCATCCAACTTGGCTTTAAAAACTTCCAGGGAGGGGGCATCCTCAACTTCCTTGGGCAACCTGTTCCAGTGTCTCACCACCCTCACAGTGAAGAACTTCTTCCTCACATCTAATCTAAACCTGCCCTCTTTCAGCTTAAACCCATTTCCCCTTGTTCTGTCATTAACTGCCCTTATGAAAAGTCCCTCCCCAGCTTTCCTGTAGCCCCTTCAGGTACTGGGAGGCTGCTATAAGATCTCCCCGGAGCCTTCTCTTCTCCAGGCTGAACAGCCCCAACTCTTTCAGCCTGTCCTCACAGCAGAGCTGCTCCAGCCCTCGGATCATCCTGGTGGCCTCCTTTGGACTTGTTCTAGCTGCTCCAGGTCTCTCTTGTGATGGGGGCTCCAGAACTGGACACAAGTACTTCAATCATCTCATCCCCAAACTAGCACAAGCCACAGGAACTGACCTTGCCTTCTCCTAAGCAGCTCATCACTAACATCTGAATCTCAGCACATCTTTCTTGGTCGCTTTTAAAGCATATTCCAATATTTAGTGCTAATGTTTCACTTGCATATTAATGCCTCCAATTTTATTACCCCATGGTCATAAAAGCCCAGCTGCTGATCGTGGCTCCAGCCTTCATTATTTTACCCTGCTGAATTCCTGGGATTAAGTCCAAGGGTTGCTTAGTATAGTTATAGTCACTCACTTGGCGTGTGGAGACAGCCCTCTACAGCTTGTTGGCTAAATTCATTTACTCACATGAAATATTTCCCTCAGCTGCCAGCAAGTTCTTTTCCTCCTGCTGCTGAAATCTCCAAGACAGCCAGGAAAGCAGCGTGGTTGGAAACCAGGATGTAAGGACCAGACGTGCCTATGGCCAGGACAGCCCTTGAGTACAAGTTTGCAAACCTTGTTTTATTTGGGGCACAGGATTTCTCCTTTCTCTGTCGCTTTTATTGCTCTTGCTGAGCAGGAGAGACCTTAAAAGACCATGTTTGAGGAGAAAGAAGGGATGACAAGGGACCAAGTCCAGTTCTAGGGTTTCTTCTAATTTTGTCATAGGATGCACCAACATTTGGTGGAGTTTCCCTTACATCCTGCCCTCCTGTTCTCCTTGCCATTTTAGTGAGACATAATGTGACCCCAGCCCAGGTACTGCCCCACCTTCATAGCGACCTATCCCTGTGCTCTGCTGTAGACAGCCCTGCTCCACCTCAGGGATGGCCATGGTTCTGCAGCAGTGGATTGATCAGGCACTAGGAGAACAAGAAAGAGCCACTTCTGTTCAACCAACACCTTCTGTTGGGTTTGATCCTCAATGGCAATCAGACCAGCACAAAGATCAACATCTCATGGCAGCTGCAACCATGGAAGTAGAGAAACTCATCCTTTTGCTCCTCCATTAAAGTGCTAATTCTTAATAAACCCTTTATCTGGATTTATTTAAATTACTAGACCTGCTCATCAGTTAATTATACAATCCAATTAACTGTAAATTGAGTTGTCCCACAGCCAATGAGAAATTACAAACGTGGTGTTAGCTATTGAGTTGGAGCTGGATTACTTAGCGTGGAATGGTGCAGGCTGGTAGCAAAGAGGAGCTTGTGGTGGGGACCATCTGGGGACAATCAATGCAGAGGTGTGGCCAAAGGGAAACACAGGTGAGGAAAAAGGAAAAGTCTTTGGAACCTAAAGGGAGATGAGGTGGGAATGTGCTGCACCTCATCCCAGTACTGAGACGCTGGATGACCCCACACAATCTGTCCCATCTCCCAGTGCTTACAGAGCTATGGACCAAAGCATCTCAGGATGGCCCAAGGGACATGTGGCCTTGACAGCTCAGCCCTTCCCATAACATCAGCTAGCATTAGATGGATGGTGATAGACAAAAGCATGGAATGGTCCCTCTCCTCACCTGCTTGCTGGGTCACCTCTCCTGCCAGGTTAGTGGAGACCTCCTCCTGCACCCCGTTCCCAGCCTTTGCCTTGAGGTTGAGCAGCTTCATGCAAATCATAATTCAAACTTTGCCCTGGAGTCACTCTCTTGGACAGAGAGCATGGAGGAGAGGGTCTGGATTTGTCCCTGCTACCATGGAGCAGGGTGGTGATCACAAGTTGGTGATGTGAATCCCTCTTCCATCGCTGTCTTTGATGTGCTGCAGAGATCTTAAACAGGCCAGACAACACTGAAACCTTCTCTTCATCCTTTCACCCCACTGTTCTTTGCTCTCCCCACCCAAAGACCACCCTGGTGCGGGTGATCCCCAGAGGAATCCTAAATGCAGAGCCATTCTGCTGCATGCAGCAAGCCCAGATGTCCCCCACTCTGGTCCTTCAGTCCTCTTGCTGGTCCCTGAGGAATGTAGCACTTACCAGACCAACAGAGAGTGGCTGAGTTGCATTGTACTGACTCCATGAAAGGTCTTGATGTGGTAGGAGATGCTTATGTAGCTGACTGTGGTCCAGAAGTGTGGCTTCTCATTCATCAGCCTGAGGTCAAGCCATTGACTTCAAACAAGCCACAGGAATGAGTGGGGGAAGATACAGCTGCTGCCAACCCAGGCTGTGGGAGGAGGTATGACCCAGAGGCAGGATGGGCTGGTGGTCAGGACATTAAGATGGGACCCTGGAGACTTCCTTTGGGTTCACCACTCTGCCACTAACCTTCTCATGTGACAAGACAGATCCTTGGAGATAAGGGGTTGCCAACCTCCCACTAAAGCCCATAGAAATTGGGCCCCAGTACGCCTGAGGAGGCCTAGCTCCCTCTGCCAGCTCACCATCTCCAAAAAGGAGGTTAGACAACACCTTGACTTGGAAGAGGCACCTGGAGATCAAAACATTAAGCCTTGTGAGGGAATATGGTACGCAAGCTGGTGGAGAAACAACCACAGGGGTCAGCAAGCTATCCAGAAAGCAGTATCTTCTGCTGGTCACAGCTCTCTCCTCTTGGGTATGGATAAATGTTGGCTGTGATTCCTGGAACTGCTATTTCTGATCCATTTCTCTGATAGCTTGGCACCTACCTAATTAAAACACAGGGGTGATACTCAGCTTTTTCACACTGCCAATTTTAGTGAAGAAGGGCGATTCAGGCACATCGAAGTATGAGCCAACCAGGAAATTCAAGCTGTGTCCTGGAAAGAAGGTGGCCAAGGAACTGAAGGAGGTGTTGTCTTCAGGTTGGACCCAAGGGGGACAGACTGAGCCATGTGAGAGCAAGATATGGACCAGAACTTGTTGTAAAGTGTATTTTGCCACTGGAGGCCCACCTGAGAGAAGGTGCAGCCCTGGGGCTAAATGAAGTGTTGGTTTTTCACAGCTGGATTTTCAAGCACATGTGGCTTTCTCAGCACTTTCTTTATGCAGGAATCTGAGCTTCAAAGGCAGCCTCTGAGCTGCTCCCATGGGTCAAAGGCACAGCAGGTCTCCTTGGGGCAGGAAGAAAATATATGGGAAGGCAAGAGAGGAGGAGAGGAGAGGAGAGGAGAGGAGAGGGAAGGAAGGAAGGAAGGAAGGAAGGAAGGAAGGAAGGAAGGAAGGAAGGAAGGAAGGAAGGAAGGAAGGAAGGAAGGAAGGAAGGAAGGAAGGAAGGAAGGAAGGAAGGAAGGAAGGAAGGAAGGAAGGAAGGAAGGAAGGAAGGAAGGAAGGAAGGAAGGAAGGAAGGAAGGAAGGAAGGAAGGAAGGAAGGAAGGAAGGAAGGAAGGAAGGAAGGAAGGAAGGAAGGAAGGAAGGAAGGAAGGAAGGAAGGAAGGAAGGAAGGAAGGAAGGAAGGAAGGAAGGAAGGAAGGAAGGAAGGAAGGAAGGAAGGAAGGAAGGAAGGAAGGAAGGAAGGAAGGAAGGAAGGAAGGAAGGAAGGAAGGAAGGAAGGAAGGAAGGAAGGAAGGAAGGAAGGAAGGAAGGAGAGCATTAAGCTCCCCACCACACTCTGCCTCCCAGCCTTTCCACTCCTTGGTTCTGGTGGACTGTTGTAGTTGCTCTGACAGTTTGTGGAGGGAGAGTTATTCACACCAATGACTCAGAAGGCTTTTACATATTGGAGATGAGACCCTGACCAGGAGCAGCCATTCAGCAGGGAGACAAGAGAGTGGAGCAGTTGAAGGACATCTGCATGGGGACATGAGTAGTTTTGCTCTTTTTTTTGGCTGTTGGTACATTGTGAATGCATTTCTAGATGCACCCAGTGTTCAGTAGCTTGTCGGCTGGTGTCCATTGCTCATACCTGGGGTGAAGTGTGAGTGGGTCTAATTTCCAAGTCAGAAGCAGATCAGTAGGTAGACTCTCTCATTTTCTGATTGTTGTATAATCATTGTTTAGAGGCTTAATTGCACCAAGGGTTCAAATGAAACCCCAAACCAAGGAACAATTGAACACAGAAGCTCTGTAGGAATATATTAAAGGCAAGAAGTTCTTCAAACCTCATTTCTTCTCTGGACCAGCAACATTTCTGAGACCTAAGGCCTGTGAGTCTCACCATTGCTCCTGAGCACAGGAAAGCTGAAAGATTGTTATTTATATCAGACTTTTTAAAAAATATTGCTTTCCTTCTCCTCCTGTCTTCTCAGCTGTCCCTACAGCTCCAACCAGATGCTCTATAAAAAGAGAGGAGGCTTTGAGTCTGGAAGATTTGTTAAGCAGAAAGTCCATCTGTCTGTCTTTTGTTCCCATGAAAAACTAAAGGGAAAAAAAAAAAAAGTGAAAATATTTTCATTTTCATTAAATTTCTTCTGAATTTATCAGAGAAATTGATTGTAAAACCCATGTGTGAGTTGATGGCTCAGACTGACTGTTCTCTGGGGTTTTTTTCTTTGGATGCCTGAAAAGAAGATTAAAAATACAAGTTTCAGCTCATTTCTTTTGATTTCAGACAGCTGAAAAAAAAAAAAAACAAAGCAAAAAAATTAGTTAAAAAAAAAATCTCCCTTGTAAAGAATAAACATCATGAAAATTACTATTCTGAAGTACAAGGTTTTATATCAATTATAGGGACTTTTGTGGTATTGCAGCCTTAGACAAGGTGCACCTTGTCTTGGCTTCTCCGCAAGCTTCCTTCCCTCAGAGGAGCAAAAAGATCAGAGGTTGCTGATGTTCTTGGCCCCTCTGGCCATGTCCCAGCCATCTGTGAGAACTTTCCCAAGCCCCAGAGTGCCCATCTGGGTGTCTAGGACTTCATATGGATGCTGAGAGGGAATATGGGAAAGTTATCCCAAAAGGTCAACAACCAATCAGCAATGTGGGAGAAGTGGACAGCAGAATCACAGAATCACAGA
>NW_010322257.1:0-16242 GCF_000700745.2 Antrostomus carolinensis
ATATATTGAATAATACTGGTCCTAGTACTTAAAACCAAACACATTTAATAGCATTTAAATGAAAACAGAGGTGGAAATCATCATAAAACCATGACAAAGATATGTCTGTTTATTTTCAACAAAACATATAAATTCATTTTTCTGCAGTGTCAAAGCAATACAAGATGCCATGATAAATATAGAAAAAGTTTGTAAATGTACCTTAAATGCCTTGCTAGAGACTCCCACACGTTGAGGTTGATTTGCAGTCTGTAGAGAAAGTTCATTTTGGATGCACGGTGAGATACACTGGGAAAACTAAAGATGCAATAGGCAATCTTGAATGACTACTGAAACATATATTTACTGTTTTCAGTGTAACCTGATTATACCTTCATAATAGCTCAATTTCTTCAAACTGCTCCATATGGATCATCTGCACTGGTATGCAGGACTGTTTCCAGTTTGCAGTTTTGAATGTTAATGCTTTTCTTCATTAAAACAACAACAACAAAAAACCCACCACAAAACACCAACCCCAAACCAACCAAACAAAAACCCCATCAAAAGCCTGTGTGAATCCAACAGTTCGTATTGTGTGTCTTTCCTCATCCCTCTTCCTGGGGACCTCAGTGTATTTCTCTGTTTATCTTCTGTTCTTCTCGGGCTGCAGATCGGCCAAGAGAGAAAAACAATTATTTCTGCTCTTATTTCTTTTGAATGGGGAGCACTGATCATCAGTGCTGCCTGTATTTGGCTGTTACCAGTGCTAGAGGAATTGTTTTGTTGGGAAATGCCCTTTACTGTGGGATTTTGATAGTATTCCCTTTATTTCAGGTTCTTGACCAACAAGGCTAAGGTTGGATGTAAGTGGTAGTTTGGAGAGTGGACAATGTGACATTTCCTTGTTTCAGTAATGCTGTGAGTCCAGACATGCTCCCTGTTTACCAGAAGTTACTTTTGGATTTTATTTTTTACAACAAAAAAGAGGAGGTGATATAGGTGTGTCTGAAAATGACCCATCTGGAAAGGCTTAAAAAACAAACAACTAAAAATTATTTTGTCATGAATATAAACATATTTTACAAAAAATGGTATCCATTACCCTCTTCCTTCTGTCATACTTCCACTGGCAACTGCTAAAAAAGCAAAAATGTTTGCTTTACAAATCGGAAAGAAAGTGAAATATTGGTTGCTGCACTCTCAGTAATAAACCACAAAGTGATGTGAATTACAGAGCTGTTGGTGCACTTCTGAGGTGACTATAGGCAGAGAACCCTAATGCAATCAAAGTGTCCATAAATAGCCTACTAATGTACAAACTGCTTCAGTTCATCATTGTAGTGGACATTATTAAGATAATTATTTTATCCTTCATGACTTGCTATTCTATTGTGCTGTTACATAGATCAATCCAATCGAACTAATATGTTTTGAGGGACATTTTTCATCTCTTCTTACAAGAAAAGTTTATTGCAGAAGACAGTCTTATTAAAGACTTGTCACTTCAGAGAACTGGTGACAATAAATGTTTGGCTGTTCATTTACTGGCAGATCACTTTTCAGTTAAAAACAAAAGCAATGCAGGAAGTGGCATGTAAAAAACCTGGTTGTCTAGCTTGTTGCCTTGGCTGGTTCAATTTCTTGTCATTTTACTTCAAATCAAATTTCAGCAACCTTAATAAGTACTTGGGGGTAACCTATTGTTAAGTATATGCTGCGAGTTCTCCGTGATGATCCACAGTCCCTCTCACTGCTTGTGGAAAGGTGCCATATGGACATTTTGGTCTTTTTTTGTATCAATCCCTAATAGACTCTTCCTGTTTCGTAAGAGTATAGAAAAGGGTTTTCTCAAAAAGGAGAAATTTTTTTGTGGGTACTGATAAAGAAATAAATTACAAACTATGGAGTTGTGTCAAGAAAACAAACAAAAAAATGACCTAAATGTTTTCCAGATTATTATGAACAATCAGCCATCCGTAAATTCCACTGCAAGCGCACAGTATTTCACCTTTTTTGTGGGCACGTGGGTCTTTCCGTTATTGACTGAGCTTGTCTGCATGGGAGAAAAAATATGAGGAGGTTGTGCTGAATGGAAGGGAACAAATTCGGTGGAAGTGAAACTCCAGTGAAAATCATGCTGGTGAACATATAGAAATAATTGTGTGATTGAGGTGGATTGACTGACTTGAATACACCAAAGGAAACATTGCAGCTCACCTTGGCCTTAGAATCAGTTCCCATGAACATGTTAAATTAGCTTTTTTGGTGATGTATGGGTTCGCTAAACACAATCTGATTTCTCTGCATGACTTCAGTAATACCTTTTGGACTAAACTGACCCGGTTCTCAATAATGGTATGAAATATATTCTAGCACTGTAGTACCAGTCATGTGTGAGATCGGTGACTCTATAGAATATTTGTCAATAAATTTTGCAGATTATATTGTTTCTGGGCCACTAAGAATCAGTCAAGCAGTGCTAGCTGATTAGGCTGCAGGTACCAGTTCCAGATGTGTGTTTCAATGATTAGGGAAATGACAGCGGCAAACAGAAAAGACTATAAATAATATATTATTAAAAGATAATTATTTCTGTGGCTTTTTTCTTTGTGAACTTCTTTATCTCTGTTTTCTGAGGTCAGCGATACTCAGCTTTTATTTAGAATATAGTAGAGGTAAATTAGCTATATTGTAGCTTTACTTTCAATGAGAATACCTCAATAGAGAGGTCATAGGCTTGTTCACAGTGGAGCATTGATGATCACATGTGGAAAAACCTTTTGGGGACGGAGTCAGAGGCCTACAGTTTTGGGTGGATTTGGATGAACAGACAGAGATATGTATTTTTTTGTCATTGTACTAAACCTCTGGATGATGGTGTTGAGATTTTAGGTTTGATTATTGCCAAAACACCTGTAAATTTAACATCTTAAATGGAAAAAAGAAAAAATTACAATTTACTATGTACATAATATGGCAAGAACTTTAATGCTTAAAAGGAGGCAGCCCTAGAAAATTAGATCAAAAACTATTCCCTGCAATTCAGGATTTTAAGCAATTTGCATCTTCAGAATAAAAGTGGAAGAACATGAAGTATTGTTTATTATTGCAATTATAAACACAACAATAAATGACAATAGGCAGTAAGTTGAAGGCAGGTCTGCCAAAGTGTTCCACGTGACAGCTCCTTATATTTGTCAGCAGTTCTGTTTCCAGAAGCATTTTACTTTGATGAACAAATTCAGCAAATGAAGGCGAATGTATTTGCATTCAGCAAAACAGTAGTGACTGGCAGTTGTTGATAAAGATGCATCACCCTCTGGCTTTGTTCTTCCCCATCCACGTGGAGGTGAACTGGGAATGTGTCGGCTTTTTATCTCTTCCACATGGGTTGTCTTTGCTGTATAATGACAACACTGCAAGACTGGGCACTCATTTCTCATTTTGTGAAATACTGAAAAGAGTCAATTATTTCCAATGCTTCAGAGGCTGGTCTTCTGGAAAAATACTTTAAAAAGAAGAAAATGACTATATATTAAAGGGCTCGATGGCTTTTCTTCAGTGTTTTTCTATACCTCCCTCCTCTCCTGTTTCCCCCCATATAAGTAAAGAAACAAAGCAGCACCTTTCTGACATTCATCATGAACATTAATTATACTACTATCTTCAGCTTCCAGGACTAGGAGATTATGAGGAATGTATTAACCATTTTTTGCTTTTTGAAAATGGTTCATTATTAATATGGTTAAGTAGGAGAACTGGGTCAGCAAATGAGGGGAAGTTCACATCAAGAGTGTTCCTTTGGTTCTGGGATAAATATTTTCTTAATACATATTTTAGATAGAATTTTTATTTTAAAATTATATCATTAATATAGTAATCACTTATGGGTAAATATGTCTGGGGAGCATGTAGTGGCTAGGTCTTTATCTCAAAACTTCCTTTTCTGGTCTGAGCAAGGCAAAATATTTTCAATCTTGAATTAAAATCATTTTGGGGAACAAACTGTGATTTTGTGTAGTGCAAATTTATGAGTTAGCTTATTGATTCTATATGATTCTAATTATTTTTTGATGTAGGACAAGATACCTTCAACATTTTGCAGCAGCAACACCAACTTTAACAAATGTGTTAGTTGTAATGGACCTAAATGCAATCTCCCATGTGAAGAAATACTAAATTAAGTCCTCCTGTACTGTCATTATTATGGAAGGATGCTACAACAAACTGATAATTACTTGTCCAGGCAGATTTATAATTTAATTCACAAACTGATTCTTTTGGAAGCGACACAGAAACTATTTATAGCAGATGCCAATTTAACATCATACCTAGAAACCAAACCTTACTGTGAAAAAACATGATGTTGGATATGTCTTTATGAGTAACATCAAAGACCTCTAGAGATCTGCTAACAGGGAAGCTATTTAAATCTAGATGTACCCGATCTTCTTCTTGTAATAGAAAAGTAGGTTTTACAAACAGTGGAAGAATTTGACTTTAAACTTTAACTGTAGAATAAAATATATGAAAGAATAGTTTTTAAAAATATGTGGAGACAATACAATACACAGATGAAGAAAGTTTCTCATCACTGAAGTATGATTACATCAGTGCTGCTTCCCAGCTTGTGCCAGTGAAGCTTGCAAGCTTTATCATACATTAACCCCTAGTCCTGTGTGTCATCTAATGTATAGCCCATACGAAGAGCCAGAAGCTCTTATCTCCTGTCAGAGTATGGTAGTCTCTATATCTCTTCAGTTTCCCATTGTAGAACTGTATACTACTAAATTTCATGAGAGAACTGGACCATGTTTTTAAGTTATCTTGGAAATTAAATTTCCTTTAATGAGCAAGTGGAGATCCATTGAGGTTTTTTTCTTTTTCTTTTTTTCCAGTTAAACCATCTCAACTTGGGCACAAATAATTTAACATTTCACATCTCAGAGTATACAACTTGAATGAACAGTCTAATTATTTTTTTCTTTTTATAATCTTGTAAATTTTTTCCTTATATTTGTAATGAGACCTCTTTAGGTGTTCAGGGCCATTCTTGAGTAAGGTTTATGAATTTCCTGATTCATTTTATCTTGCTTAATGAGTTTTACTAATCAAAAGGTCAGAGTTCAGAAGCAACATAGCTTCTATTTTAAGCTAATGAACAGCTGAGTGAATAAAAAAAAATGCGAATTTATTCAGCTTACCATGTTTTCTCTTTTTTTTGATGATGGCAATGAACATTGATTAAGGGCATGGTTTTGAGAGAGAGCCCCTTGAATCTGGACATAACATTGACAAATTTGCCAACTTTACTTGTACTGTAGGAATTACTGCTATATTGTAGGAAGTTCTTAATGCTTCCAGACAAGACATGCAAGACCTTTTGCACTAGGCTAATGGTAAGGAGGATGTTGTCTGCAAGTATTTTCTTCCTCTTGGCACTTACATCCCTACAGTGTAACAAAAGGTCCTAAATGGACAATAGAGTGGAGTCATGAGTCAATTATTCTCTTTTAGCTACAAGTATGTCTCACTATTTTTATAATTTCCTGAAGAATTATTAAAATGTCCCTTGAGACCTAGAGGAAACTGCTGAAGTTTCGGGATAGTTTTCTATCCCTTTTTTCTGCATCGGTTTAGGCGGATGCAGCTTGTAACTCTATCTAAAAAATACAGATAAAACTTACATCTGGGTTGTATGGGACAGAGGATGTTGTGATTTCAATTCTTTGTTTAAAAATATTTTATTTTTCTATGTTGAAAGTCTCCATGGATTGGAGTGTGTCATGTATATATTTTGATAACACTGAAAATTGACTGTTCTTCTTAGAATATGTATGTATAGGCATGATGCTCCAAAGACAGAGGATGGTTTTAATAGACATAGTTTGGCTGAAATCAATAGCCATTTCAGTGCTATTTTTTTTCCCACTAGTTCAAGATCTTCCCCAAAACACTCATTCAATTGCCTTTTTATTAGTATTGATCAGATATATGCACATCTCCCATTCCTGCAGCTAAAGACACCTTTTGCACAGGTAGAAAGGCAGAAGGGGTGATTGCCCACATCTGAGAAGAAAGTTGCAGCTGACATTTTGTGTCAGTTCACACTTCAAATAATCTGAGTCAGAGGGTTCAATTTTCACTTCTCTCTCAGATCATTCCCTGTTGCTGGGGAGAATTGTACTGAATGACACTGTACAGGAGAGAACTTCCCTTTTCCTGAACAGGTGAACTGCAAGGCTGTGGCCATTGTCGAAGCTTTCCTGAATTGAGCTACATGAAATGGGCATGCAAGCTGTTAGAGGATAATCAAATAAAAGTGTTCCTGTAGTGCCTTCTTTCTTTAGAAGCAATATGTAGGTTACCTTGCTGTGGAATGATTTACTTCAAAATACTGTCTATTTTCTTCCTTTGCCAGATTTTTTTTTTTTTTTTTAAAACCCACTTTTATCATCCTCATGTTGAGACTAACATGAACTCTAGAAGAAATTTCAGTCAGAGGGAAGTCTCTTAGGCAGACATTTAGGTAGCATCTAGTGTCAACACTACCCTCAGTACATTTAGTAAAATCCCTGCTGGTTTTACTCTACGTTCATTCTCTTATCAGTTTGAGATGCTTTTGTAATACTGTCATCTTCTTCCTGGATGCAAGGGAATGGGAGTAACATCTATAAAAGTACAGTGTTTTAGTGACCCAATAAAAATGAGTAAAATTTGGATTTGCTACCAGAGGTTTTGAGACTTTGCCATTAGCCCCTAAGTTCAGGATGAATGTGATGCACACAGGTAAATATTTTACATGTACTTGTTACTCAAATGTTTAAGTCTTATTTCAATCGTACTTTTTACACATAGAAGCCAGAGTCTCATTAGCTTTCAGTGAGAAGTCTCAAAAGCTTTACTTGAGAATTGGTGTCCTGAATGAGTAAATAACCTCTAGAAATCTAAGTGAAGCTCCTAGACAGTGAAGTACTTCAGCTTGACTTCCGTTGGGCTCAGATACCTCACATGGAAATACAAACATGCCTGAACTGCCAAGACTGTGACTCAGAGTAACTGTTACCCTATGTCCACTGTTACTTCTAGTAAGGTTGCTCCCACCCATATCATCCGATGGTGGTGCTACTACGTTGTAGACTGGTTTATGGGCACCATGCCTAGGAGAAAATCAGTGTACCTTAAAGCAAAATGATAGCGCTATTATTTTAGAAGGTCACTGAACATCTTTTTGGCATCTAGCATTTATATATTAAATGGGGAACCCTTCAAAATGACATTTCAGGTAATGAAAACTAAACCAGTTTGAGACCTGGTACATACCCATGCAGAGCTGAACCAGTGCCAAAGCACGTCAATGCTTTTCTGTGGGATCAGTGACATTTAAGACCTGCTCTTATGAAACCATCCAAGTCAAAAATTCAGGCCTTCCGCTAAAGAGAAGTTGGCAGTCGTTACTTTGTGGTGCTCTAAAGGCAGATTTTTTCCAAATCTTTCAACTTGTGTTTGGGTTTAATAAGTGCTTTTCCTACAGTAGTTGTAACTTACAGAGCAGGCTTTGTGGTGACAGGTATACGTTGCCCTCTTGGGCCTATTTGGCCATTGCAGTGGTTGACATCCATAGTTGGTGACTGTCAGGTCCCTTGGCATGGATGAGTGCTTCTGGGTGGCATGAAGCTGACATTATTTCACTGTTTTTGACTAACAAATGTGACTGGGTCATGGATGGTCTCAGGGGAATCCCAGGTATAAATCATTGATCTGTTATGTCAGGTGTGTTTCCAGGTTACCCACAGCTCATTTTCAGTACTGGAACAATCAACATTGTTTATATGAAGCAACTCATTCAAACATGTTTTATTTTAAAAGTAAAGATCCTCTGAAGTAGCATATTATATCTTTTTGTGCATAACAATGAAATATGACTGGAGATTTGACTCAACCGTAATGAATTGTTTACATGACTTAAAGCAGGACAGCTCACTGAGCTATATCTAAAAACCTTTTTATTGTGAGACAGAATCTCTTCAGCAGAATATACGTGAAATATTTGACAGGTAATACGCCTTTTAACCAACTACAGTGTATTGCCATTGCACTCTGCTGCTTCCAGATTTCCTTAATTGATTTATGGTTTCCTGAATTTCAGCGGCATCAGTCTACGGATATTGGTTTTTTGTTGGGGTTTTTTTGTATTTTTTTAAACCAATTCTCACCAAATTCAATGAAGCTGTGTATAGAAGTGGAGATTCCCAGACACATATATTCTCACAGTGAAGCAGTTATTTAATTTGTCCTGTGTTTCCAAGCAGGCAGGATTTTAATCAATATATTTATTATTAAGGAGGCTTGAGCTTAAGGAGAAATCTAATCAAATGATGTTCTCTTCATTGAGAAAGCATTTATCATTTGGCTGTGCGACTATCCAGGATGCTGGAAAATTATGACTTTTGGCAAAGGTACAGGAAGCACATTGAAAGATGAAAGAATTGCATGGTATGCTCACAGTCCGGTTATGTGCCCGTAAATCAGTGGTACAAGGTAAATATTAAGCTGCAAATCGGCTACATGAGACCCCTGTTGATCATCTAATGTAATCCTGATAAATTGTTTAGTTCTCTGTTGTAAGCAGATCTCTCTCTTAGACCATCATCCAAGCTCCTCTTCTTCCTGAGTTTTAAGAAGAAAGAAAAGATTAAGGTATTTTTTCCTAAATTGGGTTGCTCAGAGGATTGACCCCTCAGGATTGCTGGGCACGTGCACAATAACTTGGGCGAATAAATCTCTTGCCTTTATAAATCCGTGGAGTACTTGTCTCTCTTTCTCAGCAGGATCAAGGCCTTCAGGCAGGCAGAAGCAGTCAGCCTTATACATCTGTTTAACTCTTACTTCTCTAATTTTTTATTTAAATCCATCACTCTGAAGTGGTCCTTTAAGCTTAGATGAAGCCATCTGCTGTGTTTCTCAGGGAGGAGAAAAGTGTGTGTGAATAGATGGATAAACATTTTATAAAGTTCTTATATTTTTCCTCGTATTTGATAATGAATGTGAGTTGGCCCAATTTTGGGACTTAGAAACAGAGGAAATGATGGAAATTAATGATTTAGAAATCTGTGCTCCATTGGCGACACTGAAGTAAAAAAAAAACCCAAAAAACAGTTTGCAAGTCTTTGTAAATGTGCTTGTAACTTTGAGATGTGTGTTTGTCAAATATTTGAATTATGTCTTTGTATATTATGAGTGCTTCCAAAGTGATAGCTTCTATGGATTTGGCATAGAAAGAAAGATTTGACTGATCTGTGATTTCACTGTCATAAAGATTCACGCCAAGTAACTGATTCTCTAGCGTTTAACACCAGTTCAAAAATGTTAACATACTATGTAAAAGGCAAAGTTGTATTTTTTAATGAATACTTTGTTAAAGAAATGTCCACAGTCTTAAACGTTACCAGTAGAAGTGAAGTAATGGAAGTTACCTTGGGAGCTAAATAAGCTATAACATTTCTTAGAGCTTCATAAGCATAACAGCTTCACTAGCAGTTTTCTGTGACAAAGTATGACCATCTCCAGCGTTACTGTTAACATATGTCAGAGACTGTTCCTTTTTCTTTCTGAGAGTTCAAGCTAAATGTTATTGCTGGACCTAAATTCTTGATACAGCTTCCCATTTCTCTTGAATTTATTAGTATTCATTATGTCCTCTGTCTTGGAATATATGATGCAATAACATCCATAGCAATTATCATCCATAGCAATGATCATAGAATCATAGAATGGTTTGGGTTGGAAGGGACCTTAAAGCTCATCCAGTTCCAACCCCCCTGCCATCAGCAGGGACACCTTCCACTAGACCAGGTTGCTCAAAGCCTCATGATCATCTGTAAAATATTATTAAATAGATTTTTACATTAGAATTTATCCTCTAAGTTTCCTCCTCCCTTTCATTTCTGAGTATCATTTCTTAGAAGGTGTTCTGTTCTATCTGTGCTCTTCAGTAACTTACTTTTTTGATACTGAATTTTCTTTGTGTTAGGATAGCTGCATTCCTGTCTTCACCCAGGGTTGTTTCTCTCACTTGTTTTTTCTTTTATCTGGACATTTTCAGAGTAGATCTTACATTTTGGTATCAAGTTCTTTTTCCTTTGCTACCTCTAAACCATTACAGATCTTGAACTGAATTTAAGTTATGGCTTAAAAAAGAAAAGAAGAAAAAAATCCACAGCATTAAATTGGCTTCTAGAGTCATGAACCAGCCCTGGAGCTGTGTTTTTTTCCTTCTTCTATCTTCTAAAACATGCTGCTTTTAAGGCATGGTATGGAAAGCTCTGACTAGATAATGTTCACTTCCTTCCTCCCAGGCAGACTTCCAGCCAAATGTTTCTTGCCACTAAGGAGACTCAACTACAGATCGTGTCACAGAGAAAGAGGAGCTACAAATGTTCCTACTTGTGTCTTTCTCCAGACTGCAGAATGATTCAGATTCTTGGATGGAAGAACCCAGAAATTGTTAGCTTGAGGTAGAAAAAAACTTTTAAAATGTCCTCATTCATTTTAGAATAAATGCAAAATATATTCCACTAACATTTCAGCTCAACACCCTGCCATCCCCAGTCCCCTGCAGAGTCAACTAGCAGAGCTGCACCACAAGGCACGAGTGCCATGGTGCCTTTTCCTGGCCCCAGAGAGGAAATAACCAGGTATTTCTCATCAGGGTTGTATCTATTTACAGCAACATCTCTGAGTAATACAAGGCAACTTTGCTCTGCGTCGTCACAATGTGTGAGATCTCCTCCACGCCCTCATGGCTATTCCTTTGCTGAGTCCTAATTCAGTGGAAAGCAGCTGTGTTGGTTTGATATCTCTGCCAGTGTTATCTGGTTTTATGAAGCCGGTTTTCAGTCCTCAGGTGGGGTTGGCCCACCACAAGGTACGCCGGTGGGATCCATTGCCATGAGCATTTTTTACAGTGCCTTTTGCTTGAATTTGATATCACATTTTCATCTGCCTTTCTTTTTCTTTCTCCAAATATCAGCCTTTCCTTAATTAATCTTTCTGAAAGCAGATTCAGCTTAGGTGTTTGATGTGAGGCAGTGCAGCTTACACTCACCATCTCCTGACATGTCATCCTCTTCTGATGGATGCTAGTGCAGTGATTCCTAGACATCTTGCCAGAAGCAGCATCTGGCTCTGCCACTCTCCTCAGGCACTATATTTGCGGCTTTGAACTTGCCTCTGTATATATCACACAGTTAACATGTCACTATCTTCCATTAGCGTTCTCGACTGCTGTGCACTTGGTTGGCAGTTTCCAAAGGCAACCTTTAAATTTTCAGTAAATTGTCATCTCTGTATTGTGAGTTTTTGAGGGTCTAACTTCTTTTTTTTGGGGGGGGGTGGGGGGGGGGTTCTCTCTTTTTATCTATCACATTGCACAGCACAGGAGTTCAGATCATATGTTCTTGTGTGAAGTAAATAGAAAGATCTCTTCAGAACCACGGGAACCTGTTGGAATTTCTGCATTGCTTTTGCATGGTGTTACTTCCTGATAAAGCCAATACTTTTTTCTCTGCCATCCTAAATAAATCCTGAAGTGATCTACCGCTGTACAATATGTACAAAGGGTCTAGAACTACTCTGATATCCCTAACTAACCTTCTTATTCTGGGTTTGTTGCCTTGGCATGTGCTAGTAGACAGGTATTTTTAAGGAATCACAAGCTGAAACTAATTTCATACACAGTGCTTCTTTTTTTCTCTACATGAAGATGTGCTTGAAAAATTAGTTTCTTTTTTCTTATGAAATCTTCATGTGGCTTATTCAGCAAGAGAGTTAATGCCTAGTAGCTGTAGAATCATTTTGTTTATCTAAAATGAATTATGCATGAATCTACACCTAATGTAAAAGCAGCACCAGGTCAGATGAGATCAATATCCATTGTGGATAAAATTCAGCTCCATGCTACTGTCCAGTTGAAGGCCTATGCATCACTTAAGTCCTAATTTAATGTCTTAAATGAGACTGAAGTGGTTCACAGGTTTTATGCCATCCCTCTGCATAGGAGTGACTTTTACCTAGTATGCACACACAGAAGATATATGGCAAATGGTCTTGATGCCTGGGGAAAAATACTTCGTAATTGTTGCTTCTGATAATTTTGCTTGTTGCTAACACAGTTTTATTGTGAACTTTGTGTTGCTTGCTCACGTTAAAGCCTCAGGTCCTGCCACCACATAAGAATCTTAGCTTTTCATTGAAAATCTTAGCTTTCATCTTAGCTTTCAAAAAAGAAGACTTTTTGTCTTCTAGTAGCTATAGAGGAATCTGAAGACCCAGTGTAAAAGGCTGAGAAACCCAGAATAAGAAAAGAAACCCTAGCCTTGTAAAAACATGACATAAGAATGTAGACATGGTCTCAACGACTAAAACCAAATGTCAGGCTGGCCCTGTTCTGTTTCTCTGAGTGACCAATTCTAGGTGCTTTGAGAAGGGGAAAAGGAAAAAAAAAAAAAAAGAAGAAGAAATAATAGGCTAAATACCAAGTCTTCTCCCTCACCTCCCTGTTCTTTTCTGACAGATTCTAGCAGTCATTTTCAGTACTTTCTCAGATTTATTTTTGTTGGACTGGTATCACAAGATAATTAACTTTTAGGAAAGTACTAGATATGTCAGGTTAGATTTAAGAATGTCCTTGAGTCTTTTGTCATGGCCCAATCCTGCCTGCAAAAATCAGAGATTGATATGTATTTGGATTGTGTTGGCAGCATGAAATTTATTTGTTGCTGATCAGTGCCACTAATGAAGCTTCTTTGCTGTAAACAGAATATTAAGTATTTATTTGTGTATGTGCCAGAGCAATCACAGAGTTTTGACATAGGCAAGCTAGATGGGAGCTTAGATAAGCACTGGGAAATAAACACTTCACACATTGTGTAACTGAAGGTCTCCTCCTATCCCTTACTCTAATTGTAGGGGATTTTACTCAGTGAATACTTAGTAGTGGCAAGAGCATCTGACTATGAATGTTTGTTTTTCACAAGCAGTCCTTCACACTAATAGATCCTCCACCCTCAACAGGATCTGTATATGAGGCTTTGTACTTACATGAGTAAATAGAATTTTATTCTGGTTTACTCAGTATGTTATTTTTTGTTTAATATTGATACCAAATGATCAAATGTCTCCCTGAAGCATCACTCCTGAGAACTGGACTTTTAGTTATATATCAGCTGATTCAGCATTGAAAGAACATCCTCACACAAATTTCTTCCCCTTCAAGTTTCATTCTTTAAAGTTTTGCTTAAGGAGCACTGAAGGCAAGAGGAGAGGGCAAATTTAAGTAAAAAACAAATGCTAATCCCATCAGCCAGCTAGTCTGGGGAATGATGGTTATATGTGGAATTCTGCATGGGAAGTAGATGCTCTTACATAGTTTCATAATTCCTTAGACATTTTGAAACCTTTAAGTCTTACTCCTCTAACATGCTTTTGCTTGATGCCCAGAAGGTTTCTAACCCCTTACTAGATGTGAAGGCAAAGTGAGATACAGTCACAAAGCTAATCAGAAATCTCTTCCTCTTGTTGCTTATTTTTGTCCTTGTTAACGTAGCCAGGTCTATTGCTTAGTTGATAAATAGCGAAGAATACTTTTCTCCCCTGATAATAAAATGACCAATTTCTTAAGTATGAATAGTCATAAAAACGTTCTGTATTTATTTCTTAGTCTTCAGAGTATTTAGGAATGGTTCACTGGGAATATTTGCCATTCATAATTTGTAGAGTGCTAATTAGACTTGTAAGTCACATGGTGATGTTGATGTTACAGGGTTGAATGAACAGCCATCTCAGCATGAATCAGAAACTCAGGACGTGAATGCACTGTAGATAATTTTCTTCTGAATGTTTTAGTAAGATCAAATGTGCTGTTGGCGAGTCGTGCTGTGAGTAAACTCATGTGCCTTGGATTTTTGTGAGTAATGAGCATAAAATAGATGTTCAGAAATGTATTGTGGAATGAATATTTGCAGGAATATTTTTCACCATTATTTATTTCCTACTTTGGCTGTAAGAATTTGGGTTGGATCCACTCTGATTAACATTTCCAACTGTAGAAAGATAAGTAAAATTATAGAATGCAGATTTATAGTTAGACTTTTCTGCTTCTGTAGTTTCAGCTTTTCAAAATATAAATTCATTGTGTGATCCTATTAACAATTCCATGTTTTATCAATACAATTTACTCTAAAAGTCATTGCAATGAAGTAGCCCACCGGATGGTGGTATGGTGTCATAACCAGGGTGGTTTGTTCTTAGTTAGCTAAAAATAAATTATTTTGAGCATTGAAAGTCTGATGAGAGGCTGATGAGAACTGATGAGACTTCAGGTTTATGGCCTGTGCTTACTTGTTCAACTGGAATTCTTCACCCGAAGCAATTCTGCAAATGAATTTGAGTGTACAAGTGTGATATTTACAGCTCTACAGAGTGTTCAGGTGGAGAGCAAGTATCTGTTTCAGACTGAAGGTAGTTTACTTGGGATCCAGTGCCCTGATCTTTATTTCTCCCGAGTCGTAAAGGGAGTGCTCACTTTCGTCACTCTTTGAAACCTGCTGCTGAACTATGTCTTGTTCAGTGAAGCATACTGACTCGGAGGAGGAAAATTAAAAAGGGTCATATAAGTCTGTGTTTTCTTTCAGGCATGTCATGAAAACAGCCATTCTGGGAACATCATAAAAGCTTTACCCATCTGTCCGTTTCAGACTGTTTGGGGAGTCTTCAGTTCTGGCATCTCAATGAACAGTGCTGTAATGATATGATGCACGCTAACAAGATAAATTTCTGGGGTGCTGAAAATGTGATACAAGTAGTGGATTTGTGTCATTTTTTTGTGTGGAAACATTCAGATTTATGGTTCTCCTGAGTTAGACTATGAATTCTTGCTTGTTTTTCTCAAGTCCTTGTTTATATTGAGGTGATTTACTTACAACAAAAATGAGCTTACTGTGTGAGTTGTGTCAAGTAAATAGCAGGTTTGATATACTGCCCTCTTATAGTTTCCCTATTAAATGTAGTATGTTATTTATGGTTATGTGTTTCCTCCTCAGTGATCTTGAGTAGTAAAGTGTGTAGCACAATGTAATAGCTATTTTTAACTTCTGAAGACCTGGTTTAAAGTTAAAACTTTTTTTTTTCTTAATGTAGTTAATTTAATAAATAGTATATGTAGAGATACACATTTTCTAACCTTTGGAATATATTTTATGTGCTCTAGAACGTTCTTTCTGAGGGATGGAGAGTTTTCTTCCAGTTTGGTTTTGGGAGAGGATGGGGCAGTGCAGGGAGAGCACTTAAGCTCCAGTGAACACTCATCGAGCTGTGTGTGCACCAGGAATAACTATTGGAAAGTCAGTGTTTGCAGTGGCATTGCTCCACAGTTCTGTCCCCCACCCAGCAAAGTACTAAAGCATGTTTATAACTTCTAGCACATGCCTGGATGGCTTGCTTAACCCCTCTGAACGTGTGGTGGAGTACATTGCACAATGTAATTTCAGGCTTGCATCGTTCCTTTAGGTGTTGGATGGCAGTAAGAGCCGAGATCAAATGCAATAGCTTTGTATGGAGAATTGAAATTCAGCTGCCTGTCCAGCCTTTTATCTTATTTGGTATTCTGGACTGGCATGAAACACTATTTATTGTTATAAAACATAATACCCATATATGTAATATAAATATTTATTCTACAGGAGAAGCAGAATGTTGAACCAAAGCTGATATCCTTCATCTCTGCTAAGATGTTTGTCTTTGGCCAGCAAGGGAGGTTTAAATCTTCCTGTTTCTTGATTTGCTATCATATTACCTTCTGAACATATTTAGCATACGATTTTTTATATATATATATATGCTGTTCACCATGCAGAACATCATAAACTACTTTACAGTCAGAGATAAACCAGAAAAAGAATTCTTTAGTTACAGTGAGTTGCAGGCAGCCAAAGAGGGAAAGAACAGTGCATTAAGATGCAGTAAAAAAAAATGGAAGTTGAAATTTAAAAGTAGTAAAATGCTAATCAGGATGCTGAAATGATTCATTGTGGCCTCTTCTCAGAGACGTGCACTGTAGTACACTGCTTTCAATACTGCTATTTGCAAGTATCAGCATATGCTGTATAGTATATGTTCCTAGCTTCTGAATGCTGGAGTGGGGATGTGAATGAGACAGAAAAAGAAGAACTTTTCTGGGAAGTTGGACTAGATCTAGGGAAA
>NW_010322257.1:16260-21853 GCF_000700745.2 Antrostomus carolinensis
AATATGAAGTGCTGTATTTATAAGAATCACAAATACCTGTTCGCCTTTAAGAAGTCTGCAGTTTGTTCCATTGTTTTCTGCTCGAAGTTGACATTTGTGGTGATCTAAAGACTTTGGCAAGTGATTTATTTGTTGAGCATTTGCCCAGATGTATTAGAAGAAAGTTTTCTGTGGTGCTGTGACCAAAAAAATGTTTACTCCACATAAATCAATAAAAGCACCTCACGCTCAGCTTTCTTCTACAGTCATATCTTTGCTGAAAAAGACAATGAGAAACACTGTGCTTAGTATAGCATAACTGTTATTTTAATCCAAAGAGGCATGTGGCTCTTTTATATAAGATGTAGTGTGCATGATCCACTTCTGATTGCCAGTATTCTGCCAGATAGAGAATTCTGCCAGATAGTTTTTTTCCTTTCTCCTGTGGAAAAGGAAGTGTTAGAGATGTGATTTCCATAGAATAAGAATAGTCTTTAAATTTAATCCCTGAAATAAAAAGGAACATCAGGGGAAAACATACAGTCAGTCTCACTTTCAAAGTATGTTGTTATCCTCCATGTCTCGAATTGCTTCATTTCTGGGATCCAGCTAGAGCTCAAAGCAGGAAGGACAAACGACATAAGAAGAGCTGTTCTAGTGAGATTATCAGGCCTGTCCCATTCACTTCAGAAAATGGTGTAAGTTACAACTTCTGGGCATTTTCTTTGAAGAAGTTTGGAATGTTTTGGTGCCTATATGTTGTGTCAGGGAGGATATGCTAAAGTGTATGCAAACACAAACTTTCCCTTCAGCAGTGTTATTTCAGTGTATGCTGCTTTTTCAAAAAGTAGTGCTTTCAAAAATAAATCTTAGTACACTTGAAAATGTTCAGGAAGTTTTAATTTCAGATTGTTTGGCTGTAAATGACAGCGTATTTTAGAACCGCAACCCAAATAACAAGACGGAGTATATAATTTTACTAATAAAACATATTATTCTGAAGATGTAATTTTTAAAATGGAGAATTAAAAATTGCTGGCAGAATTAAAATGCTGACTTTTTAAAATTAACTTTCCACTGTGGGTTATCATCAACTGCATTCCTCTGTAAGTAGAGCAGACTTTTATCATGTTTTATTAGCGTATTCTTTATGAAGTTGCATAAAAGTGACATATCTGCCATCAGTAGACCAAAGCTAAGTGCTGTCACCCTCACGATTGCTTTGTTTTCTGAAATCAGCGCTTTTTGCACCTCTTCGTCAGTGACAGGATTTTGCCTTTGGATAAAAATCAAACAAAATCCTTTGGCACTGAAATGAAGATGGTGAAAGTGTACAGAATGCTCCTGTGGCATCTTCAGATAACTCTTTAGCCTTTGGTTTTTTGCAATAAATTATTTAGCAGTAGTTATCATTAACCTGACACATATGGTGGCTTTGAGATGCTTTTCTCTTTGTATCAATATAAACCTATGGGGCTGTTGAGGGGCTTAAAAGAATTATCAAGACAACTGACGGTGCAGTAAGAGAAATCACAGAATTTCTTCCTGACATCTTTATGTTAAATGAGTACCTATTTAATGCCCTAAGCATGTATTATTATGTATTATTTCAGTATGATCACCATTCAGATCATTGTGCCATACAGCTAGAAGTCCCTGTTCTAAAGAGGTAACAGTTTAATTTGAAGTGCAAGCGTGACAAGAGAACAGAAGAGGAAAACAGAGAATAGTGCAAACTAAAATTGCACTGTTGCACTGGCTATTTGTTGCATGATTGTTTCCAAAAAGCTTGGGTTTTTAATCAGCTATCCCCAGCTACTACTTAGCCATAATTGGTTAGCTGGGTTGTTTTTTTTTTTCTGGCTTCAAAGTAGAGGTGAATCTTGAGGACGGATTTGAAGTGGGAGAGAGATAGTGCAGCTTGATTCAGTTTAGTGGTAATTTTCTCTTCTGGCCAGCAGTGCTTTGGAAAGAGACCTGTGCTTGGATCATGGCATCACCGTTTGTTCCATGCTGGGACAGTAGGTTGGATTTCAGATGCAATTATCCTTTTGTATGTCTTTGATGCATGGAACTGTGACAGTAAATTGGGAGGAGTGCTTTGGATTTGCTATGATATGGATGTGATTGTCCCTGGGAAGGGCTACTTGTTGACTAAGGCCAGGATAATTAACCCTCTTGAGGAAATTCTTTTGTTTGACTACCCCTGTTTTGTTCCAGATAGGCTTCATCTCCCAACACTGTAGCTATATTGCCTTATTTAGTACGAGCAACTTCCTGACTTTCTGCCTTTGTTACTTCACTTTTTTTCTTCTCACTCTCTATCCTCGCTGCCAGTGCCAGGCTTTGCACTCCTACTCAGGTAGCAGTAGCTCAGAGCCCTCCTACATCTTAAACAGCTTTTTCTTGCCATAATGAGTTGGTGTTTCCTGTTTCTTAATTCAACCTTCCTTTCCCAGCAATGGCTGATCACACCTTTCACTGTAAAAGTGGTTCTCATCCCGGCTTAGTTCACACATTCAGAAGCTATCTCAAGCTGTCAATTTTAGCTGCCCAAGTAGGCAGCTCTCCTCCTGGTATAGATTAGTTTCACATTCTTAGCTTAGTGTAGATTAGTTTCATATTTCTGACCCAGCAAGATGCTGCCTGTCCTCGGCTGCTGTCACACTCTGTTCTCCTCTCTCCTGGGAGAAAAACGGGTGACCACAAGAAGACAAAGCAAGGCAGCATTGGAGATGCTGCTTTTTTTCCCCAGAGCAATGTAGTCTGACAGTTGCTCTGTACTATTTCCTATCTCTGAGAGTTGCAGGCTTTGATATTCTTAAGTGTCTTTTGTCCTCACCCTTCTTTCAAATAACCTGGCAGAAGGCTCCCCATTTCTGCTTGCGCTTGTCTCAGAGGTGTGGAGGCAATTACACTTCAGCTTTTTCTTTTTTTTTTTTTTCCTCCCAGGGACTGAACTATTTTTTCCTTCCAGGTTAATCCTACAGATGCTCTTCAGCTGGTCTATTTCTCAGAATACGGCTTAAAAGCCCTCTACCAAGTAATTTCTCTTCTGTGAGAAACCCCACTGATTTCCGCATCACTTTCAAAGTAACACATTCTCAGTGTGCACATGCATAGCATCATTGCACTCATTAATATTGACTACATCATGGAAATAGGCTTCTCTGAAAAATTAAAGCTAGCACAGATATGGTTCAAATAAAGATATTCACTGAGAAGGTAGGGCAGAGACAGGATGCCTCACAGGAATTAGTGTATGGAAATGAATATTATCATAATGAAGGTGGAAGCGAAGCTCTAAAGTCCTTACATAAATGCCCTGAAGTCATGGGAGCCTACATAATCTCCTTTCCAGAATTCAGAAAGACCTGATAATATGAAATGACTTCTCTAATAGCAAGTGTAGCAAGTGTTGGTGATAAATCTTTTCAAATCGGGGATGACCGATCAAAAGAGGAAGACAAAGTGATGTGTCCCACTGCAAACTTCTTAATCTGTCCTGAACAATATGCAGATTTTTTTTTTTTGAGCAAGGAGAGAAGTAAAGAATAATTAAAGGCACAGAGGTTAATGGAGAACTGGGATAAAATGCAACCGTGACTTTGCTAAAGACATTATTTCAGATATTACCTAATACTTTTCTTTGATAATGGCCTTGACTTCCTATTTGAAGGGAAAACATTAGATCTTACCTGCATTTTGATAAAGCACATGATGCAATATTAGGTAGGAATTTTCATTAGCTGAGGAAGGTGGAGATCTGTAGAAAATTGTGTGATGACTGTTGAGGAGGTGATAAGATGCCTCCAAGTAGTGGGCTAGAGAAATGTCACGGTTGTCCACCTTTGGCCGTGGTTTTTATTTTTTTAGTTTCCATTGATGGCTTCGGTGTGAGAGTTAGATGAAACTGATGGAATTTGTTGCTGAAAGTTGTGGAGCTTTTGCTATCCATAACAATAACGGATAATGTTGAAGAATGGGTAACACAAACATGATTAAATTTGCAGGGCAGTTATAAGGTAATGCACATTATTATTAATAAAAATTTCAGCTATATCATGTAGGTTCATCAGGTGGAAATGACAGAGGAAAAAGAGTTGGGATTATTAAATCACATAATGACTGAGAATGAGCAATGTGATGAAGCCATGGCTAAGGCAAACACAGTCTTAGGAGGTATGGTATGAAATATTCAAGTAAAAATAGGGACATGGTTGTGATGTGAAAGACAGTAGAGAAGCCTGGTCTTGAAATCAGTGTACTGTTGTGATCACTTGTGTTTAAGAAGGATAAACACAGACTGGAAATGGAAAACAACAGGGAGAGCTTACTTATTGAGAGGAGGATAAACCTAGAAAAAGTAAGCTGAGAGAGGATATAATTGTTCTCTGTAAATACACCAGGCAGGTAAACAGCAAGAGCTGAACTCAGAGAGGTAGAGTTGTAGAGTCCAAGTTGCTCTTTGTCTAAATTTTCAAGCAGGAACATGTAATACTACAGTGTTAATTCTGTATTTAAGCAAACACAAACAGTCTAGGTTTTTTGGGTTTTGGTTTCTTCAGGAAGTACTGGCATCTACTTGGATTTAGTGAGGTATCTGTAGAACTCGGGCTTTCACATCGTTCCCTTGGTATGCAAACACATTGAGGAGGTTAGCACCAAAAAGAGATATTTAAACATCATAAGTCTACAGAAGCCAGATGAGACGTTTCAGAATTTGAACCTTGGTGTTTTAATAGAATTAAAATTTTTATATCATCTACTCTGTTGTTTCTTTAGTTAATACTTATTTTAAAAGCACATCACTAGGATCTGCACAAAGTTACTAAAATGGGTATGTCAGATTCCCTATGTTGTTCCTGTCTACACAGGATGCTGGTACAGGGTTGTAATGTTCGGAGGAACTGATTGCAAGTATACATTGACATTTCTGAATGGCTGTATTCCACATTCTCATCTTTGTGGGTTTTTTAAATGCATGTAATGGATGAGGTTCACATGCTTTAGGAATATTCAGAAATATATTTCAAGCAGATTTATGGAACACAACTGTAAAATCTTGACACTATTAATTCCTCTGACAGTAAATCTAACACAGTGACAGTTTATCTAACTGATAAACAAATCAAAATATTTTTCATTCCTCCCCTACTCTAATTTCCCATAAAAAAACCAAACACACACCTCCCCCCTAAAAAATCCCAAACCCACCAAAAAAAACCCCAAACAAAACCAACCAACCAAACAAAAAAACCCTCCCACAAATATAATATTTCTTCCCAGAGTGGAAGAAAAAAGAAGTGATTATACATGTATAATTTTATCATTATCATTTTATCTTTCTTATTCTCCAGAGTTTAAAAATTAGCCTTGGAAATTAGCCTTAAAAATTAGACTGGAACAGAATCTCAATCAACTATTTAGGTGGTAGTTATCTAGAAAAAGGGTGCACTGCCATGTATATCCTCCTGGGCTGATGGTGGCAAGAGCAGAAGTTTATGCAGGCACATGATTTGATTTGATCATTGCTGAAACAAACGTCAGAATATTTTCCTCTTTCCTTTTGTTTCTACATTATTTCTTGGTATTAAAAAAGAGATTTAAATAG
>NW_010322258.1:0-37714 GCF_000700745.2 Antrostomus carolinensis
AATCATCCAGATGTCATTAATAGGATGGGTAGTCATACACTCCTTGACCCTATTCCAAATCATTCATCTTCTTTCAATGGGATGTTTTTGTCAGCATGTGTACTTGAGATTTGCTATGTGATTTCCCAAGATGTTAATTGGTCTTTAAAAATGTCCTTGTTTACAGTCTTTCCTATTATAGGAAATTCTGTAACTACTTATGAAAACACCTGTTTTTTGAAGACAAATTCAAAATTTTTAAGGGCACCCAATGTACTGAGAGAAAATAGCATACAGTATGTGTGCAGACAAATACTGACAAACCATCTTGATATTCCTGTTTCAGTATAATAATCCTAAAGCTACATTGCCTAAAAAAAAAAAAAAAAAAATATATATATTATTTCCCATAAGTGGTACATTAATGTATTGTGCATCCTGCAATTTGCTAACTTTTTCAATGCTATTGAAAATATCTGTTCCCTAACCCTATGTCAAGCTACCACAGCTGGACATCACTTCTACCTGCTGGGGTAAACACTCCTTGATTACTGAGTCTCTCGCTGTTAGTCCTCAGAAGACACCTTTCAAAGGCAGCTAGTTGTAGCAACCTTCTCATGTTTGTTTGGTACTGTGTGTTACACTTAGCAGAATAGACACCCAGAAAACAGTACTGAGTTCTCTTGCTTACTGTCACTAACTATATTCCTCAGTTCTAGCATTCATATACAATACTTCTGGACAATCACTTAGAGTGGGACTTACATTGACAGACTTGAAAAAGGAGTAATGGTTTCTTATTCTTGAATTGAAGTCCTCATAGATGTCAGCACATCTTATATTGCAACCTCATTGGTCTTGCCTTCAAATCTTTGAATTTGCAGGGGTACTGAGGCAGAAGCATGTATTATTTTTTTTTTTTTTAATTAACTGAAATGGGAGTACAATTGCATGCAGTGGCTAGAACAATGTAGTTATGATAGTGTAAGAACCAAATCTTTGCTGAGAAATAGGTCCTAAATGAACTGTTGATTATAACAGAGCACCTACCTCCACACGATAGTAAACCATTTGATTGTCAATAGGATTCCCTCCCCTCCAAACTAGCTCATTAACACCACACAAGTTTATTATTTAATGCATGCTTCCTTACCTTGCAGTTCTGCTAATTAAGCTCCTATCGATGTGGCTGTTTTCCTATATGTTGAGTAATAAGGAGAAATGCTCAGAAAGCTAAAGTAGGATATTACACAAGTACAGAAGCTGTTTGGGATTCTTAAAGAAAAGCTTAAGGATGGATAACTATTGGACAAAAGCTTTTTCTTGTAATACCCTCTAACAAAAATATCATAATGTCATAGGTGCAATTCAAGGACAAAAAAATTAATTACAGAATCCAGGGGAAGAAGATGAGGAATCAAGAAATGGAATACTCTAGTGAAATGTTGAATTAGCCATGAATCCATCTGTGTTTAAAAAAATAAATAAATAACACTCAGAGAGAAAAAAATGCTAGCAACAGGAAAAGTTTAGATTAAATACTTATTAATTTATTTTGGGGCTAGATGTATATATTTGGATAAAACCCTGAGTATATATTTTGCTATTTAATTGGTAGAATTTGAAAAATATTTTATTCCAAAATAATGTACAAGATTACCTTCCAACACTCTAGTCCATGGGATACCCCCAAGTAGGTAATTGAAGAGGTCGAAGTTGGCTCTCCTGAAGTCCAGGGTTGCAACCCTACTTATTGGCTTGCATCTTCCACATGAGATCCTGAACTCCACCATCTCATGGTCACTGCAATCCAGGCTGCCCCCAACCTTCACATCCCCAACAAGCCCTTCCTTGTTAGTCAGAACGAAGTCCAGAATCACACTTCTCCTCGTCGGCTCTTCCACCACCTGCATCAGAAGGTTATCCTCCGCACATTGCAGGAACCTCTTTGACTGTGTGTGCCTGGCCATGTTGCTTTTCCAACAAATATCAGGGTGATTGAAATCCCCCATGAGAACCAGGGCCTGTGATCTTGAGGCTACTCTCAGCTGCCTATAGAAGGCCTCATTCACCTCCTCATCCTGATTAGCCAGCCTATAATAAACATCCACAACAGTCACCTGTGATAGCATGCCCTTTAATTTTCATCCATAAACTCTCCACTCGTTTATCATCCATCTTTAGGTGGAGCTGGATACATTCTAGTTGCTCTCTCCCATAAAAGGCAACCCTGCCACCCTGCCTTGCTGGCCTGTTTTTCCTAAAGAGGACATACCCATCCATTACAGTATTCCAATCATACGAGCTGTCCCTCCACATCTCTGTGATCGCAATGAGGTCGTGGCACTGTGACCACACACAAGGTTTCTAGTTCTTCCTGTTTATTCCCCATGCTGCATATATTGGTATACAAACACTTAAGAGAGGAGAAGGGAGTAGAGCATCCAGGTATCCCCAGTGGGATGCAAGAAGACCTCCTATAATTCTGCATACCCTTCAGGTGACAGACCTTCTGGCTCCAATCATGGGAGGCAGCTAAGGAAGACTTGTTACTCTGACAGTTGGCCTGCCCCATTCCCCAGTCTACTGCAATGGCAGGAGCATTGCTACTTTGGACCCCACCCTCCAAGCCATTGAGTGTAAAGCCTTGCTTACTAGGTCAGCCAGCTTGCTGCCAAAGATTGATTGCTCTGCCATAATGGTGTTTAAAGGCAGGTTGTTGGGGGTTTTTTTGTTTGTTGTTTTTTTTTTTTTTTTTTTTTTACTCTGCATTAATCTTTTTTATTAATTTGTATGCCAAAGTCTAGAGTGTGAGAATTTCAGAATATTTCAGAAATATTTAGTTGTTCCATATTACTTACAGACCTAAAAATGATAGCGTTTGCCACTGAGTTGGTAAAATAAGTATGCAAGGTTTATTATTTAAATTTGACTGAATTTTGAAAATACTTCTTTTATATGTACAGTTATATTTGTGGCAACATATAAGTATATTTATGTATTGTAACACTTAAAAGGTACTAGGAAAGTGCTATTTAAAATGTAGGTTCATACCTTCATTCAAGTTAGACACATCACTAAAACCATTACCTTATTTCAGCTCAATTATGGAAACTTTCTTTGTTAACTAAAACGTTTAATTTCAGTAAAGATTGTTGAAGGAAATGCATCCTGCCTCCAGATGGAGCAAGCAAAGATCACACCTGCAATGAGTTGCATATCAATTGATAGTGGTAACCTGTTAGACTGTGGTAACTCAATTGTGTTTAAGCATAAGAACCTTCATACATTATATGGTGTGCACATGTTCTCTGATGCTTTTACATTTGTCTGTCTATACATATACATCTCCTTTCATAGATATAATTTTAGATTTTGTTTACTACATATACTTTCACCTAGTTTATAAATAATTTTTAAAACTACAAAATTATGTTGTTTATTCTGCATACAAAATCACTATCTCTGGGGCACAGTGTAATATTCAATTTTTTTCAGTGCTTTCTAATCATTAAAATTTTTTAAAATCAATGTAGCATTTATAAACATAGTTTTATGGCCTTGATTGTCTTCGTATTTCATGTTTAGTTTTCTGTGTTTTCATACTTTTGAAAAAAATTTCCCTTTCCTGAGGTCTAGAATGGGAAAAGTTTAGCTCTGCATTAATAAAAAATTTCCTGTATCAAAGATTGTTCATTACATTAAGTCTATTATTTCATGGCTGTATAGAGTTAGGAACTGGAACTCACTACTATGTATTAGGGCAATCCTCTGAGGACACTATTAATGAAGAATGGAAAACATTTTATCACACTTGTAAGAACACTGTATGAAACTCACATAGAGTATGCACAGATACAGATACAGAATGGTTGAGATTGGAAGGGACCTCTGGAGGTCATCTTCTCCAACCCCGGCTCAAGCAAGGTCACCTAGAGCTGGTTGCCCAAGACCACGTCCAGCTTTTGAATATCTTCAAGGATGTATACTCCACAACATCTCTGGGCAACCTGCGCAACAGCTTGGTACCCTCACAGTGAAAAAGTGTTTCCTGATGTTCAGAGGGTATCTCCTGTGTTTCACTGTGTGCTCATTGCCTTTGGTCCTGTCACTGGACACCACTGAAACCAGCCTGGCTCTTCTTTGCACACTCCCTTCAGGTATTTATAGACACTAATAAGATCTCCCCTGAGCCTTACCTTCTTCAGGCTGAACTGTCCCAGCTTTCTCAGGCTTTCATTATATAAGACATCCTCCAGTCCCTTGATCATCTTTTTGGCCCTTTTCTGGACTGTCTCCAGTATGTCCATGTCTCTGCTCTACTGAGGAGCCCACAACTGGACACAATACTCCAGGTGTGGCCTCACCAGCAGTAAATAAAGGGGAAGGATCAATTCTCTTGACCTGCTGGCAATCATTTGCCTAATTCAATGCAGAATACCGTTCACTTTTTTTGCTGCAAGGACACGTTGCTGACTTGTGATTCACCAGGAATCAACTTGCTGTTCACCAGGATCACCAGGGCCTATTTTGCAAAACTGATTTCCAGATGTTTAGGTACCAGCATATATTGGTGGATGTGGGTATTTCTCCCTTGGTGCAGGACTTTGTACTTCCCCTGTTTGAACTTAATGAGTTTCGTGTCAGCCCATTTATCTAGCCTGTCAAGGTCCCTCAGGATGGCAGCATAACCATTTGGTTAATCAGCCACTCCTCTCAGTCCTACCTGGACCATGATTTGCCAATACTACCGTTATTTTGATGCAATAATTCAAAAGTATGAGGCTTGTACAAATATAAAGTTATTACTCAGTTTCAGATAAGCCCATCACAGGGTACAACTTCAGATTAACCACTAGAAAGTGGAAGCCCTTCCAAAAAAAACCCTAACTAACTGAAATTGTATATATACAGGCTGCAGACTAATAGTTCATCCTGATTCACCAATATAAACTACAGGGAGAGAATTTAAATAGTATAATTCTAGCTCAGACATCAGAAGATGTAAACAAATCTTAGTACTCTATTTTAGTGCTTTCTTAATTTTTCCAATTTATTTTTATTTTTTATTTTGTAGATTGCATGGAAAACTAAGGCTTTACCAGATTTACATCTTGCATTGTAAGCATAGATTCTCCTATGCAATAGACAACAACAAGAGAGATAATAATTGTCTCAACTTTGCTTACCGAAGCATTTAGCTTTTTATTTTACTGGTTCCTTCCTTTTTTAATATGACATTGCAAACTGAAATATTACAGAACCTTTTTACCTTTGGTTTTGTTTGTGTGTACAGCATAAACCACATTTAACACAATCATTATTTATTAAGTATCTGTTATAATAATTTTAGAAACCAGAATGACTTCCCCCCACACCCTTGTTTTCTATCTAGTTACTAGATTTTCCAGGGAAGTAGGCTAACTGGTACTGTAAATAATAAGTGGGAATAGTTTAAGGAAATTTTACTACGTTCCGAATTCATGCTTCTCATGAATTCACAATCATGAAAGACAGATTTATTAGTTTAGAAGGCACCTTGGTTAGAGATGAAAAACATGGAAATTAATGACAGGAGACAGGAGACTGCAAGCAGCTTATGAACAAAGCTAAATATACAGAAGAAAAATCTCGGGATTCTGAAAATATGATTAACTTACATGAAAAAAAGCCCAAACTCTGATATACTTTCGTTAATTGAGATGGAAGACAAGATCCATCTTGATGCAGATGGCTGCAAATGTTAAAACATTTTTGGTTTGTGTCTGAAGAGAAGTTGAATAGGGCTGTGGTTCTCTGAGAACCCAGGTGGTAGTCATGTCTTAGGTGAGCCTGCCTTTGTCTCTCTTGCATAGTTTTTTCCTTGAGCCTCTTCCATTTGCTGTTTGGGCACTGCTGTTTCTGCAACCTGAGGATCAAGGGATTGCTTGGAGGTGGGCGGAGAAATGCAGAGGGGGTTTTCAGCTGGATTGCCTTCCATATATGATCCAAAAATTATTTTGAATTTTGTGTCAAAATCAAGTTTACTGAAATACCCTCCAGATAAGACCTTTTGGTCAGGAAGGATGTTTGACGTTTTGCCAAGCATATGATATCCTGTCAGATCATCACTTAAAAGCTCTCAGAAATACATTCAGGGATCATCAGCTTTAACTGTGTTCCAACTAGTTGTCCATCCATATGGGTGATGTTTTCCCTATCTCACATAAGCATCAGTGAAGAAAGTAGCAATCAGACAAAAAGATCTATTTCGTAAAAATCTCCCTGCAGTATGGTGGGAAGGCGGGGAGTCATTGCCGTACATTAAAAGGAGTTTCAGTGAGAAAGTGAGCAAGGAAAATCAATTTCAGTTCATTGAGAAGACTTTTTTTGAATATACACAGTAGATGCAGGATGCATCAAACACAGTAACAGTGAGCTGAGAGATCAAATATGTTAAACTTGCAAATATAACCTAATGGAGCATTTGTAGTGAAGTTGCAAAAGGATCTGTCTTTTGTACATTGTCAGTGGTCTGGAAGAAGACAAAATTATTGCTGATGAAGTGTGTAGATGAAACAAAAATACAGAAGTGATAAATGACAAATTCAGGTTGTTTTTGCTGACTGATTTAAATCTTAAAGAAAGGTGGATATGTTTGAACCACTTTCCCCACCTTCCCCAAACTGCAGAGTTTTGTGAGTTTTGGCTGAGATCTCAAAAAATATCATGCTTACAGGTTGAGAGGTTAATTTTGGAAAATTATAGTAAAAAGGACATAGGAATCATGCTGGATAATAAACTTAGTATGTCCTTTCATTAGGATACAGGGCCAGCAAAGTTTTTGATCTATAACTATGGAAATTTTAACAGAATTACAGAGATATTACCACTTTTTACATAAAAAGGGAGGATGCTGTTACTTCAATGTTGTTACTTAGTGATTGCCTAGTAATTTGAGAGCAGTACAGCAAATGTCGATAGTTTCAGAAGAATTATTGGAAAGATCTGAGGCCAGAAAGCTAACTCAAAGGGAGACACAAGAAAATATGAGTGCATTCATGTCTGTAAAAATATAAGAGTTTACTTTTACACAATCTCCAGCAACTACAGAAGTAGAAAATTACAGATACTAGAGATCCTCTTAATCTAACAGAAGACAATGAGTTTCAGTGATGAGGTCAAGAGAGAAAAATTTGTATCAAAAAGAAGACATTTTAACAATGTATGTTACTGAATATTGGAGCAACCTATCAGGACACATAATGTATTCTTCATGCACCTGAAGTGTTTAGTTCTAAATTAAATGTATTTCTAAATAATAAACATCAGCTAGATGAGAAGCTATAAGAGAAGAAATACTGATGAAATTCTTTATGCAGTGAAGATAAGGTAGAACTGCCATTCTCAAATTAAAAATATTAGTTTGTGATTTTGAATAACAAGAATCATATTCTACAATTATCAGACATAACTGGACAACTTTTAAATACTGACGAGTGACTTTTTAATTAAAAAAAATGATTAAGGCTATTGAATGCAAGTTCAAACCACCTTCAGGGATACATGAATACCACATACTGTCTTAGATCCTAAAAAGTTTTCACTTCTGAAGAATAAACAATAAATGGACATTAGTCTTAAAATTTATTTTTTTAAACTCTGCCACATAGCTCTCTGTGTTCTTTGAACAAAGGGAATTCAGTGAGTTACATTTGAAAAGGACTCAAAGAAATGAAATCTCAAAGAAATGACCAAATATCTTGGAACCACCCCCCCCTCCCCCCCGAAAAAAGTGTTTGTTGAGGGACATTTGACACATAGTTTGTTGGAGAAATAGCTGAACTGCTACCTAGAAAACAGCTGAGCCCAGAAAAGTCTTTAGAAAATATCTAGATATTTGTCTTAGTAAGTGGTCATAAAAACCAGAGGTAATTCGGAATTCTTAGGGATTCTGAAATGTTGAGGTTTCAGGTTTGAAGAGAAGATCTGAAGAGGTCTCCCATAGGAAACATGTCCATCCTTTCTCCAAGAAAATCAGTTGTTGAACTTACGGAAAAAATCTAAGAGCAATTTCTGGTAGTCTTTAAAATTGTTTTATTCTCTAAATTGTATACAAATGAGCAATCTGGGATAGCTAATTCGATGGCTGGTTGAGTTTCCTTTAATGTAATCTTTTTTAGCATGAACTCAGTATTAACTATGAAGTTGTGAAATGACAAATCTTTTAGCAGAGGTATAATTTTTACATATTTAGTTAATATTTTCACTTCTATCTTTAATAAATAATGAAACAGAACACTTTACACTTTTTTTTTAAAGTAATATCCATACAGAAAAAAGCAAGAATAAATAAAACCAGTACTTCTAAATATTTAATCACTGAACATTTAGAAAAATAAAAATTATTTCTTAGCTAAGGAGTCCCCCAGATGGCACATTCAAAGTCTTATCATAGTAACTGTAGAGTTTGATTAGGAAGAAGGTTAAACATTACAATGAAATACTTGCAACTACGCTTATATGTGTTTATTTAGAGGCTTTCCTCTCTGTGACATACATATCTTTTATATATTGTGCTATTATTTGATGTTGACTGGACACTTTGTTGACTACCACACCAAAAGTGAACAACATTGACATCTGTAAAACTGAACTCACAAATATCTAGTTTAAAACAAACACAAGTAAATCCAAACGTTTGGAAATTATTGACCAGGTAATACAAGAGCTGCCTTTATCATAGAGGGATCATAAAAAAGGCCTAAGAAACAGGAGTTGCCAAAAACTTCTACAGGCATTATGTCTAAAACTTCAAAATTTAAGGACAAAATTGTCTGTCTTCAAAAGTGGGTGTGTTTTTTGTTCTTTATTTTTTTCCCTCTGAAAAACAAAAGCCAGCATTCTAATTTTTTATCATATTTAATTAATGGTTTATCTTACATATCATACATATCTGAATATGTCCTGTACTTTTTAAAGATTTCTGAAAATGAGGATGTCAAATTTCAACTTCAGATTTGGCAGATACCAATCCAGTCGTGGACATCTCACGTAAAGTTTTATGCACTTGAATATTTAGAAAAGATAAGTAAATATATGGAGAATCACAGAAGTTAACTACCTCAATCAGAATTGAATAAAGCTAATAAGTAGTTATATGGACTTTTTGGAGTTATAATAATAGCACTATCATGTAATTGTGTCTTACAGGTAATGAAAATATAACTCTGATTTTAGGATTACAAATGAGGAATTTCTTTTACATACAAATTTAATAAATCTTTTCAAATATTTCTGTTCACTGAAAACAAAATGCAAATCACAAATAGCATTTGAAATCTGGAAATGGAGCTACAATTTATGGTTTTTAAGTGATAGATAACTGAATCAGGACATCTGGTATAGTGTACGATAATTTCTAATTTAAAACATGAACTTGTGATGTTGAAAAATCAATACAATGAAAAATCTTCCAAAGTTGAAGAATGTGAGCAGATCACATAAGAACAAAAATCTGAAGCTACCTAACATACTTGACCAACAGGGGGGAAAAAAAAAAATCTGTTCTTGAAATTGAAAAACTAGACAAGACCTTACAGTCACTGCATCTGGATGTAATAGCTTCCTAGCAGAAACACAAAGTGGAACTTGCTCAGCTAGAACAGCAGATAACACAGCTTGAAAGAGACCTTACAGATGCCAGGAAACTTTATAGTAAAAAAGATCAGGTATGCTTTTGCTATGAGAATGAGCAAAACAGCCATCTCTTTAGAAATCACATTGCAAAATAGAATATGAAGGAGCTAGGCAGGCACTACTTCATACATATTTTTTATGAATTCTAGAGAAAAAAATACTTTATCACGTATTTTGTAAGTACGTATTTCTCTGGTGTTTGTCTCTAAATTCAAGATATGTTAGAGTTTGTGATGACAATGTCAAAATACATACTGATAAAAATAAAGTGAATACAGTAATATGACTTCTTCCTCTATGTTTGTAGGTATTTTTATAAATGTATTTGCCAGTTTTAACTGCAAATCCCATCCCTATTCATTTTCAGTGTCAGAAATCTACCTTGTCATACTTTTTCTTGGGATAAAAGGTACATAGGTCTAGGAGTTTTATTTACTCTTTTTACCTTGATCTGTGAATGCTTCCAGCACAAAAAATGTTCATAAGGTGAATAAGTTTGAGCTTTATTAATAGCATAATATTTGTATCATTGAATTACAGAATGAGCAGAAATAATTTGTACTTATTTGGGAACTCTGCCAAATACATAATTTCAATTAGCAGTGACAGCATTTAGGATATTCTAATTGTTTCTGTCCTTTTAATTTTTTTTCATTAATATACTGAAAATAATAATAAAAAAATCCCCCTAATTTTCGGAGTGCGTTTCAGAGTTAGATGTACAAGGCATAGGTTGTTTGAAGATGGTTTAGAATTCACCTAATGAGGAAGAAGTGTTGATTGTTTAATTTCTACTCTTTTTTCTTTTTATTAAACAAAAAAGAACAGAAGGGAATTAACCCCCCAACAATCTCTTCCTCATAATTAGAACCTTTTTATAATTTACTGAATAAACATAACAAAATGGAAACATATTAGTGTGGCAGGATATTATATGCTGTCTATTAAGTTTTACACACCTGAAAAAAATATGTTAATACAAATAATTGTCATGTTAACATTGCTGGTTTCAAGCTGTCTGAAACAATTTTACATTCGCAATAAAGAATGTTTAACATTTGAACCAAAAACAGTACAGCACGAATAATTAAAGGCTTAAGTTAAATACATAGACAGTCATTTAAATTTAGATCTGCAATAACATTTACTATTATTCTCTAAGGCTTTGACTGTGCTTGACAGAAACAAAGTACTCTGGGATTAATTTCAAGAAATGGTGCCAACTGTGTGCAATTTGCTGTAATTAAGACATGAAAGAGTACTAAATATTCAGATTAAAAGAAGCATGATGGAGCATGATAGAGAATCAAGGTGTGGCATAAAGCCAATAAAGCACAGTCACTCATGAATACTCAATAGTGATTGAAATGAAACTTATACCTATAAACTTGCAGTGTGTATTTAAGAACTATGTAGGTAAAAATTTAAACCATGGCACTGTATCTTAAGGGAAAGGGGTTTCCTAAATCCAAAGTCTAAAGATACATGTGATAATTTCAAACAATAACAAAACAGAGTCTAAATACTTTAGTTTTACACAGGTAAGAAGTTTAACAATGAGGAAAAAATAGTAGTATAGTAGCTTTTTCCTATGGCTTTGGGATATCCCTATGGTCACATTAACCTGAGTGTCAAATGAAAGAGCTCTGTAACAGTTGGCATCAAGAGGTTAAATAATCCCCCTCCTTTTTTTTTTTTTTTTTTCATCAAACCTTTTCCTTTAAAAAAAAAAAAAAAAAAGGAAAGCATTCATTTAGATCAAACTGCATTTCCCACTTTTCTCTCAGAATTACATGGAATACTTCTTCTTGCCTTTGAACTTATAAGTATTGATTAATGATGTATTTATTGTTACACTGAATCTTTTCTTCAACAGACTTTTTAAAATTAAAGTCCTTGTAACTTTTTGATCCTAGAGGAGATGTGGGTACTTGACCCAGTTGCTAATGAGGTGCTGTATAATCTCATGTATCCCATAGCTCAAAATAGCAGGATGCAGTATAAAAAGTACATCATAAAAGGCACTATTGGAATGCTTTTTGTCTTCACAGGCAATACGCAAAAGAGGTAACCTTCTGAGAAAGTCAGAAGCTGATTTCCTGCAGGCAAGGGAAGGTATCAAAGCAAAAGTGGCTGAAGTGGAGCACCTTGACAGTGTGGTCAAGAAACTGAAAGCCAGTATCCAGGACACACAGAAAGAAAAGAATCAGACAGAGGCAGAAACCACCATACTGAGAACTAAGATTCAGAAGCTAAATCAGGAACTGCAGGGTGTGCATAAGCAGTGCAGAAAGACAGGTAATAATGTACAAAAATAGTAATATTACGGAAATGTGAATTTGGCACAGTCTAATGGAATAGAATTTTCAGTCATATGGGCATACTATTGTTGTAATCAAATGAATTTAAAAGGTTCCCTGTTCTGCTTTAGAGTAAATTTACAGCTGTAGACTGTGACTTCATTGAAACTGAATAAACACAACTGATTTTTTTTTTTTAAATTTCTATTAAATTTAATTCTATTCTATTTAATTTCTATTCTGCTCTATAACCTTTGTATTAATTTTGTGAAATGTTTATTTATGTCCCACAACACCCACTCATTCACTGGCAAGTGTGATTTGAACTTAACAAGTCTGATATAGTTGTTAATATTTTAGGTGATTTTTTAAACAGGTATTATTAATCCCCAATATAGGTAAGTTAACAGCTTTAGCAGTAGTACACTAATGAATATAGATTTTTTTTTTTCAAGATAATAGTGTCCACAAAAGCAAAATAAGACACAAAAAAACCAAGCAATCATTCATTTATGGGGAGTAAACTGCTTTAAATAATTTTTGGTTGATGCTTTTGACTTTTACACTGAACATCTGTGCTAGAACTAGTTTTCAAAATAAGCAAATGGAACAAGAAAATTGCATTATTAATATTTTGAAGTCACACTATAGTAGAGCTTGAAATATACTACTTTTACCAAATAAAATATTAATGAAGTCATTTGGAACATAATAGACAGCCTGTGTCAACCCCTTAATTTTCTCTTCCACTATTCACAACATTGCCAGATACGTGTTTCTGGATAAAACCCCCTAGAGGTCTGCTGCAAATTCTTTTTCAATACAACCAGATCATTGCAGATAATTGTATTACACAGAGTATTGATCCAAAATCGTTGTGCACCGGAAACATCTGAAAAAACATGATTATAGCTTTCTGTTTATTGTTCGTACATCATATAAGCAGGCTTTTGTGTGAATCACCTGTAAGAAAGGCAAGGTGGAAACATCAGAGAAATTACCTCTTTACAAGAATCTATTGATCACTTTAAATCAAAGAAGTATGTTTGACATAAGATTACCTGCCAGTTTGAACATTAGGTACACTATGTTATAGCCTGGGGCAGTTGTAAGTCTGACAAAGGGATTGTAAATAAAGCATGCAGCTGCTAGTGCCTCTGGCTTGGGATCAACCAAGGCTCAAGTCCAAGGCATAGGTAAACTTAAAATAATTTAACCCCTTTTTACCAGGACATTGTGAGTTAATACAGACTATTAAAAATAGTGACTAAATAACCTTTTGCATGTTTGAATAGGTATGCCAATTACAAAATATTCATTGTTGGACCTGTTTACAATTAAAAAATAATTGGGAGAAAATTCAATTTCCAAGCAATAGATCACACCTCTGAACTGCTTCTTAGAACTTTTAAAACATTTTTAAAGATCAATTTCTGGATAATACAATGATATTTTAAATAAAATTGACAATGGCTTAAGTCCTGAATTTGAATAAACTTCATTTGACATACAAAAGATTGTCTCCCACATAAAAAAACATCAGCAGCTGAGAAGCTTTAAAGTGAAGAGGTAAGTATTAATCGTAAAATATTTATCATTCTTTTGGTTTCAAACCCAGATCAAATACTAGGACCGCACAGATATTTAACGTTATTCAAGTAAGTAGACATATTGATTTCAATGAGACCATCTCCTACAAGAAAGTTACACATAAATATATTGAAGAAATGGGTCCAAAATGCTCTGACAAATAGAACTTTGTTATATATTATATTTCTTATTGAATGATGGCAGCTTAAGCTTCTCTGTACCAAAATTGTTCATTTTTTAGATGTGAAAGGAAACCTGTTATAAATTGTTTATTAGATTGTACTTTTTTCTTTAACGTGTTGGCATTAATAACTGTTTAACTCATTTGTTCACAGAGATTCAGATTAGCTTGATAGTCAGTAAAGATGAGCTGTGGGTGATATGTACTGTTTGTTAAACATTTAGCTGTTAATGTTAGCTGTGTACCTTCCTGAGGTACAAATTTAAAGAGTTTATATACAGTACTTTTTACTTACAGATATAGTGACTGTTGTCATGTTTTGTGAGAAGTGGGGTTCTGTTACTGCCAATGAGAAAAGAACAAAGCAATTTTTTTTTTTTTTAATAAAGAAATTGATCTTCTGGATGTTCTGAATTAATAAAGGTAGATATGATAGTTGAATTCAGAACTTGTGCATATATTGAATGTTGTCAGGCATTAAAGACAATAAATGCAGAATCATTTTAAGAGAGCACAAATGTTTTTCTTTAAAGGATTCTATCCATCTAAACCTGGAAAATAGTGTTTTCCGACTTCAGTGAAGCCTCTTGTACTTATCACTTTTTAATATTATACTATATTACACTAAAAAAAGGTGGTTTTACTTATGATCATGTGAACTCCTCTGTTATGATACTTATTGAACTGCTAAAAGCTTCTTCATTTCCTAAATTTTCTGGTGCCAAATTTCAAAATCATTTGAATATGACATAATGAAGGGAATGCACACTATAAAATGCTTGTTGTGAAGCAATTGTTTTAATGATTAGTTTTATTCCACGATATATTAAACCTGGTAACTACATGTGCCTACATGCTTGAAGCCATGTATTTATGAAAAAGTATAAAAACAAATACATGCGTGTAGATTTATGTCTGCACATGTACACATACATCCGCACACCCACACGAACTGATGCATGCACATACTAAGGGTCAAATATTTAAATTAAAACCTATGTACATTTATCTTTTAGGAAAATGGTCAACAAAGAACAAAGGAAAAATGTCTTTGTCTTAAATCACTTATTTTCTGAGAGAGCTGGCAGTGTACAGCCACGGTTTCTTTTGCTCTAAGGAAAGATTGCCATCTATTGGATGACCTTGGAAAAGAACGTGGTTTTACTATGTATGTATTACATTCATGAAAAATCGTAATGAAATTGAAGACTTTGAGCTTAAATTGTGTACGTTGTGATTGTGAAATGGTAGAAAATCTGCTAACTTTTCAAAACTGTGATTTTGAATTCTAGATTGACTTACATTGCAAAATATGAAGGCAATATGTGTTTGCTTTAGAATTAAGTAAGTACTGAATGTGTATATATGCAGTAAGATTTGGTAGCAGTTTAAATGTTTGCAGAATACTGAATCCACGTTTCTTTAATTAAGTTGACTGGAATACAATGAAAGACAACTATTAATATATTTGAAGTGTATTTTCCTCTCAATATTTGGGAACTGAATGATGCTCTTCTGCTGAAAACAATATTTGCCGAGCTCTTACAGAGGGTTGCACTGCATTTCATTTAAAACAAAAATATCACTCGGCTTGGATTTAAAATGTAACCCTTTTTTTTTTTTTCTTTAAAATCTTTCGGCCCAAGAACGTGCCAGTCAAGATGAAAAACTTCTTCTAATGGAATCCAGCTTGAAAGCAACTCAAGAGCAGCTAAGTGAGCAAATAACAGAAACAGTTCACCAAGAACAGAACGGTAGAAAATCACAGGCAGAGCTGAAGACCCTGAGCGAGCGCATTATAACATCTGAAGAAGAATTTAGTGATTACAAGTGAGTTACTGCTTTTTCAGTATCCGAGAAACAGAAGACATTAAAGTCAACAATAAATCCTTTTAATATGTACAGTATTAATCTTTTCTCTCAGGTAAGATGTAGTGTAAATGTGTTCTAGAACTCTATTGAATAAACTATTAAATCTAAATGATTGATTAATGTATGCTTTGAAATATATTCTACACTTAAAAATTTGAATGTTGAAAAAATATTATTATTGCTGGTCTGTTTTACATTTGAAATTAAAAAGATTATGTAGTGTTGAAGTAGAATAGTATGTGTAATTATTTGTTACCTATCTATTAATGGTTTTCTCATCTTCCTCTTTCTGGAGACCAAAGGTTACATATGGGTCTTATTGTCTTTTTTCTTTTTTTCTTTTTTTTCTTTTTTTCTTTTTTTTTTTTTTTTTTTTTTGTTAAAGGAGCTGTGTTTAAGCAAGACACTACCAAATTAAAGGAAATTTGGTGTTTGAACTTTTAGTCACAGCAGCAAGACACATATGAGATTGCTAACACAGACAAAAAAAAAAAAGTATACTATATACTTTAGAAAAGTTTGCACTGAAAAAGTACTTCTGCTCTTATCATCCAAATTTAGTGTCTATTAGATTAAATGCTAACTCTCAGGATTTAATCAAAAAGTACCAATGTTAAACAATTAGCTTTTACAAATTAGCTTAATGCTAAGTATGTTTTTATATTGAGCCACAAACTGATTTATTCTTCACATTTTTCAAGGTTTAGAGCATGGTAAAAATTACTCACATCAGTTGATTCTTTTTTTTTATGCAGTTACTCTTTTCTTACTAAAATTATTTTATATTAAGAAACCACTAAGCATACAGATAGAATCTCAAACTGTTTTGTAATATCACAGAGCACAGATGAATACTTTATACAAGGTAACCTGACTGCAAAAAGAAATCCCTTCATTTAGTGGTGGACCGAACATTTAAAGCTAAATGTTTTATCTCAGATTTGTGGCAAGCATCAAAGACTATCTCAATAAATCTCCTTTGAGAGGAGACTTGTTAAGTTCAGATGCAATAAACATCATGAATCTAAAATCAAAATAAGATAACGTATATTCAGTGTAAACTACAGACTTTTAGACTGGAACTTCATCCTTTCTGTAGTTCAAATATTTTAAGTTAATTTTTCTGCTGAAGACTGGGAAAAGCTTCATTGAAAAAATATTGTCTTCAGTAATGTGTTTTCATTCCTTTAAATAAAATAGCTTGGTGGTTTTCAACCTGTAGTTATATCTCTAAAGACATTACTAGTACTTCTCTAGGGAGAATAGTGTCACTGATTTACTTTCCTAACCTATCTTGAATCTTTTGCCACAGTGGGTTTTCTTAACCATTTCAAGTGATTCCTGAGTTGCCAAAATGCCATGTTATGCCCTCTCTTGTAGATACTTCTTCGAAAATAAAAAGGTTATAGATTTCTAGGGCTATTGGTTGTGGTAACTTAGTGTGAGATAGTGTGTAGTGAGGGTATTGAAACTCCCAGCTGTAACTGATCGATTGTGTGACGAAATGCAGCTTTTGAGAGAGCAGGAGTTTTGCAAAAGATCAGTGAAATTAGTTTCACCAATGTTGAAATAGAAGGCCAAATGACAGTCATTAGAAGCCTTTCAGAGGGTCTTTTTTGCAGTTTTATATTATACTTTGTGTGAACAAATGAAACGTTAGTGAATCTGTTATCATGCAAAAAATAACTAAACTATCTTTTTCTGTTCTATTTTCTACATTTGTTCAGTGACCGGAATTTTATATAGCTCTATAGATAATAAAATTTTTTTATTGACTTTTAGGTTAAGTTTTAATCTTAAATTTGTGTTACCATTGCTTTTTAAATGTACTCTGACTTGTTACTGCAGGATCCCATTCAGCAAAGTATTTGTTGAATCTGGAAAATTAAAACTACAGATTTAAAACAATAATTTTAATAAAGTTGAACTAACAAAGCTAAAAACTGAACAACAAACTTGGAGATTTTAAATATTGAAATTCCCCTTTAAAACAGCATCTTACTCTGTACCTGAACACAGGCATGCTGTTCCAGTCAGTATCTGCTCTGTTCTGTTCCTTGGAAGACAGAAAGAGCAATGGATCTCTGTCCCTTGGGTCTTCTGGGACAGGGAATGTCATAAGGGTTATGTTCAGTCACTATGAAGGGTACTGCATGTGTTGTAAAGTAGCATCCCTTTAGTGCTGACTTATTCAAAGTCACACGGTCCTGGACTTTACTTACCTTCCTGCTTACTTAGTGAATCTGGCAAATGCAGCTGGCTGGTATCAATGTGGGAGCATAGGACCATGCAAAGAAAAATGCAGCGCGGCATAAATTGGTTAGAACTACACAGAGAGCTGATATTCTGCTAATAGCTGTTATGAGGCCTTTTAGGGGAAAAGTCCATTTCTGTATGCTTTTTTTTTCTTTGTTGTGAAATTGTACATGAAAAGTTATTTTTCTTGGAAGTGGTGAAAAAAGGAAATAGTTGACCAGGATTTAAAAATGATAAAAAAATCCACTATATTCTTTAGTTTACCAGAATTAAAAAAATGTTTCAAAATAGAATAAAGTTATTTTCTGCTAATTTCGCAGGAAGCCCAAAATACATGGATTTCAGAGGGAAACAAAAGAAAGTTTTTACAAGTCACAGCTTTGCTTGTTGTATAGTTTTCCTGGATGAAATAAACCTAAGGTAACACTCTTATACTCCCCCCCCCCCCCTCCCCCCCAATATAAGCCTGTTACACTTGAAAGATTTGTTCGGAGTGTCCAGTGGGAACCTGGAAATCGTAATAATTTGTAGTATCGATTGTGTGAAGCTATGCAGCTGGGGCCTCTAGTGAATAGACAGGAATAGACATTTTATTGATTAACTTTTACAGTCATATTTTCAGGACTCTGCTGCAACATAATTTTCACTTCCCAGCTTTGTGCTGCTGCATCATGAAACTTGGATTCTTCTCTCTTAACATTTACCCACCTGAGGGAAACAGTATGGACTTGTCTTTTTTAAGCTGTGCTCTGCAGAAATGCATAATATTTGGCACAGTGAATTCTTCTAAATTTCGCCTCTGCTGTCACAATAAAATGAAAAATCTTCACAAGTGATGTTAGTAAGTATTGCATAAGTTGAACTCTCCCCCCACCTTATACTAGATGCTATTGTGAAATACCTTCTAGTAATTCTTATTCTCCTTTGCATTTTCATTTCCATTTTCTAAGTGACTAAGCTTGTGGCAAAAGCAATCCCCCTCCTTACACTCACAAATTACAGAAGTACTTAAAGGAATTTGCCCCATAATGAAATAGGTGTTTATATTAGTTAGAGGAATTTAAAAAGGCAATGTCTCCCTGAAAATCTGAAATGAATTATCAGTAAAAACTGAATCGTCTTCAGGATGAACATGCTGTATTAAATAAAATTCTTATAAAAATACTGAGAGGGCAGGATTTCAGTACAATTACTAATCAGTCATTTAAGAATATATGTATAAGTACTGAAGTCTTAAATAAGCAAATCTTAAAGCTATTATTTTGCATTTCTGAAATTATTCATTTCCAGAAAAGAACAAAAACTTAATTGTGCTATTGTTCAAGGAACTGTTGCATATTGCTGCTTTTTTCAGTATGGGTTGCTTTCTATATTAGAGGCCTAGGTCATTTTTCTTTCATGTACACAAACAATTACCAGTGAAAATTCTGATCCCTTTTTCTTCATTGAGAAAGACTATTTATTATTAATTACTTTATGTACTTCACTTGGACTATGTTTTTAACATAAGTTTAATAATGACTTTCATAAAATAGGCCAAATATTTACCACCATCACTGGTGCTAATGTGATTTAAACCTCTGTCATCCTATTATTTTTTTTTTTAAGTTATGTTAACATTAATGTCTTCTATTTCTATAAATGTTTAAGGTGTTTGTGGTCATGTCCCCTTTTATCCTTCCCCTCTCATCAGAGACATCACAGCGTGCACTGTATGGAGATACAACTGAGTCAGAAATGTTCCCAGGCATTAAAAAAGGTTCACTTTGATTACCATTGTCAAACTTATGATTGAATAAATCCTATTTTCTCTTAAAAAAACCCCAGGAAAACTGAGGAGAACTTTAAGGTAAGAATAGCAGCATCAAAGAAAGAGGAAGAATAGCAGCTTCTCAACGTTTCACTGTCCACTGAACCTGGACTAAGCAGAAAAAGTCTAAATCAGGTGAAGAACTAGAAAATTTGAAGAAGCAGGTAAGTTTAATTTGATGCATAGAAAAATAATGTATTATCTAGCAATCGGAGTAAAACAGTATCAGATCTTAATGTCATTCTAGGCCTCAGTCTTTCAAACATATATGAATGTCAGCAGTTTCACAAAACCTGCTACCCTATGAACATGTGAAAAGATGTTCACAAGTTTGCAAGACCAAAGATGAAAACTTTTAATATTAAGTATTGTTTATGATTATATTTTGTAGTTGTGATGCTTTATCATGGAAGTTAAGTAGTGAATTATGATGTAAGCTTTACAGAAAATCAGTGAAGTAACTGTCTCTGTATTTCAATTCAGATTAATTTAATGGAAATCCAAATGAACGTTTGTGTGTGTATGATTTAGTTAAAAAAAGGGAAAATTATATTCCCTTTTCTGAACATTTGTGGAAATGTTTAAACAAGATCAAAGTAGAAATTCAGTAAGTTTTATATGTTCTAGGTAGATAATCCCCCTACCCAGGACTCCATGAATAACGTTAACTGCATTTTTAGATTTTATATTTATTTTCTTTTTCCATGTTAATGTTTTTTACAGCTGTGATAAACTTTTCATTATGAATTAAGCAATGTAAATTTTAAAATTTGTAAGAAGTTAAAAAACTTGATATATTTTAAATGTTTATCTATATTAAATAGACTAGATACCATATATAACAAAATGATTCTCAGGAAGTGCAATTTTTCACACTGCACAAATTCAGGACTAGTTAAATTCTTTAATTTGATTGGAGAATTCTAAGGTTTACTGTGGTATAGCTGAAGGCCAGTTTGCTCTATTACTTTATCTGTTTCTCTCAGAGAAATTAAAAATCTGAAAAATGTTAGTAAGTTGTACCGTTTTTTTATAATTATTTTAAAGAAGAGGACATAAAAATTAAACATAAAACTATAAAGCTATGGTTAAGAATTCTATGAACCCTTTGTTTTCTAAATATTATTCAAAAGACCTAAAGTAAGTGAAAATTAGTGTTTATTGTCTTTCAAGGTACCTATGATCCAAATACTTAAATAAATAAATTTAATAACAATCATATAGGAGATGACTGTTCAGGTATAGGATATGATCCTATACATTTGTGTCTTCCCAGACACAATAGTTACTACTGGGAAAAGCAGAATTGATTGCAATTGAAATCTACCTGACAGTGAGCATTTGCAGTGGCAGGCAAAATTATTTAAGAAAAGAGAATATAAAATTAAGAAAGACAGATGGACTCATAAGAGTGAAATACAAATAGTCTGAATCAGGATTGATTTCAACATAATGTGGTGGAGGAATCCCCATTTATTGATCAACTTTAAAGCCCGTGCACAGCACTTAAGAAGATAAAGTAAGCAAGGTCAGATAATCAAAGCATTTAAATAGTAAAAACAGCAACTGCCACTGTAGACTGCTAAAATAAATCCATAATACAAATTGCTTTAGCAAAAAGTGGATGAGCAGCTGATCTTCCTATTGAACTTTTATACTGTTCAGTGACCACACTGGGAAAAGGATTGGGAGAAATGCCTTAAAGATCAATATTGAGTGAGATGTAGCAGGGATTCATTCTGAACATGGAAGAATTACAAGTATGAGAGTAGAGATCTTGAGCAAATGTCATCAAGAAAGGACAGTTCTTTTAGAATATCACACATATTATACGAACATGACATTAGTTGATATTCTATTATGATCTCTGAGCATGCAAAGCTTATCAAATCAGAAATTTAGTTATTGCAAAACATGAAAACAGGACAAAGAGAGCTAATATTTTTAGTGAAATTACTTCTAAGAATTTAATAACTTCTGTCTTCAAAATAAGGAGAATTTTAAACATAATTAATACAGTATTAAGTTGAGGCAGGCTTTTTCCACTTATATGTATTTCAAGGTTTATTGCTGAATAGAAATTATAAGCCAGTTTCTTTTTTTTTGGTTCCTGTTGCTTTTTCTGAGTTCAACATGCATGTGCAATTAACGTGTTTAATGTAAGTCCTATTTCTCCAAATCTGTTCTAAACAGCATTCTCATAGACATTTTTAATGTTTTGTGGAAATTACAATGATCTATTGCAAGTGCTCCAAATTTAAATTCCTCCTAAACATTTATAAGCTTTTTATTTTAAAATAAATGTTAAAAATGTGCTATAGCTTTCATTTATATGTTAACATTTCCAGCAACATTTGAAAAATATTTATGAGGAAGAGATACTAGATGTAGTAGTACTACAGTAGCTCATTGTTTCATATCTGTTGTATTCACTCATAGTTTTATTATATCATTGCATGAGAAATATTACATTTCATGGACATAGTGCCCATTTTAAATGCTGAATACTGCTTTTTTATTTTTTACTATTATCTTCCTTTAATTTCAGCTTCACTGCCCTACTTATAAAAAGGATGTTATTGTTAGGAAGAAATAATTCAAGGTTTGAAGGTATTTGTATTTCAAATAATAAAGAAAGGAGAATTAAAACTAGAGTATTTTAAGGATATACAAAACACTTTGTATTCAAGTTTTCTTTGACAGCCTTATTCAACAAAATATGTTAGAAGAGCTGATTCCCAAAAGCGTAAAGTTTGTTCACTATGGTAACTATACAGTACACCTTGCAATGAATAGTAATTTGCAACTACTATTGGCTCCATATTTGCTGTATGAATTGCTGATTGAAGCAATTTTAATGGCAAAATTGTGAAACAATATTCATAGTTGTCAAAGAAAGGTCAGCATATTTGCATTCATTATGATCTTGGAAGGCCATACAGCATTCTTTTCCTTTGGGATGCTTACAATTATTGATTTGTGTACAGCTGTAGGGAATAGAATTATATTTCACTTATCCCTGGAGGTTGTATAATAATAATTATAATAATAACAACAAAGTTCTACATAAAAAAAATAGAGACAAGTTAAAGAATTGTAAATTTAAAAAATTTAAATTGTTAGATTTAGCCTGTTTGAAATAATCTCTTTTGCATAGCCCAAGGAAATCTCAGAGAGAACTTTGTTAATACTCACAGTATTTTATTTGCACAAAAATACATAGGCATTTATGTTAATGTGACATAAAGTATTCCAAACTTTTCTATTTAGGAATGGATGATCTTTGAAGATATTTATAAACCCAGAAAACATTTAATCCTTAAAAAACCTTATACAGTGAACTTTTCTTATATAATGGTATAATTGCTAGCTTCGGAATTTAATTGAAGCATATGAATAATCCTATCCCAATAAATGAGCTTACATTTGTACTCTAGTTATTAAAGACCTTTCAAAACCAAGAGATATATATAAAATGGTACGGAAATGTTATAGCCATTGTTGTCTGCTAGCCTCTTAGGTCTGAAAAATGTGAGTAGTGTCTTCAAAAAAGTCTACATGGGAACCATGCCAACAAGATGGGACCAGGAAAAGCAACTTGTCAGACTGCGACAAAATGTGGAAATGGAGAGAGAGAGGTGGAGAACTTAAGATTTGCACATATCAATGATGCTCAAATAGTATGCATTCATGTATTTAAAGTCACGTTTGTATTGCATTGAGAAATACTGTACAAGATTAGTGCATATCTCTGTGAACTTTTAACACTTCAAGTGGATTAGAATGTCTTATTTTGATCATATCCATATTGTTCATTGTGATAAGATTAGGTCCTGAGTAATTTAAAAAATGTTTGGCTTATTTCCATTACATTCAAGCATGTTTTAAGTAGAAAAATATAGAATACAGTTTTCCATATTGTGCATATATAACACATGTTTGAGATTAATCAAATCATAGTCACCTATAATTAACAGCAGGGAACAATTCCAACATGGGATGAAGCCAGATGACAAAGAAATGAAACATATATTTAAAAGATGCAACATACTAAGAAAAGAAAAATAAGTTATGACTGCCTTAAGAATACTGAAAAGTTTTAAGACCTGTGGTTCTCTGCATGTGATTAATACAAACTGACAAGTAGACTAGGTTTTGTTTTGCTTTGTTTTTTAACTTGGACAAATTTTCAGAGCCAGAGTTGTGTAGGTAAATATGAAGTATTCTTTCTAAGTTAATATTTTTCTCTTCACTCTCCATAATTATTAGATTTTTTTAAAAAAAGACCTTTGCAACTTCATATCAACAGTTTTTGTTACAATTTATGAAAATGTCTTATTTGTGCACCAAAATCCTTATTTACCTTGGTCCTTGCTTAGCACTAGAAGAAAGGCAAAGATGAAGAAGTTAATCAAGGACATGTAAAGAGGTAAGTTGTCTGCAGGACTCTCTCCTCCTGTGTTCTTGGAGTGGGAAGTTGTATAGTTGATGAAAAGAAAACTAAGAAAAAAATAAAGAGATCATGTGATGAAAACAGTTGAATACTGAGCTGGAAAATTAGATATTTTCCTGGCCTCTCCCACAGAAATCAAACAAGATACTTCATCTAAACTTTTCTGAATATCCAATCTGAGATTCTGCAAACTGAGCTTTCCCAAGTAAAATTGTAGCCAATGATACTTTGCTCTGAACTGTTAAAGATCTTTACAAAGAAGTATTGACAAAAGGTGTGAGAAAACAAGCTTCAGTTTTGTCCTTTGTCTGACTGGGGATTTGAGCCAAGATCATCCACATTGTGGGGTAGGACAATAGTCTCTGAACCCATAGAAGTTTTTTCTGTCTCTCTTTGATTCAATAACTGCTAAGATTACCTATGAAAAGAGGAAGACTCTGCAAGAAGCCTGAGAGAGTAATCCCTCTCAGATTAACGTGGAATGATATTGGTTCAAACTACTTCAAACTAAAAGAGAAATTAATCTGTACTCTCACATATCCCAAATAAACATTCTGATAGAAAGCGATTTCACATCTTATTTTTGCTTTTTATGAGCCTCCTTATCTTCTTTCAGACGATGTCCTCAAATCTGTTTGCTTCAACTACCTGTCTGTAAAATGATGAGAGCTATATTCTCACATCGTGGAATACTGATATTTATGAAACACTCAGACACCATTGTACTGAAAATCAGTGGCTATATTTACACTTTCTTTTTAGTTGTGATAACGTGAACCCTGTTTCTCAGTTCAAATTGTGTAAGCTGTTGCATATTGACATTGTCTGCAGGGTGCAGATTCAGAATTTGCCACTGAATGGACTAGAATTTTGTTCTAAGATCTTGTTTTGGACTTCACTAGTTTGTGCTGTGTGCATAATCAGGGAATTTAAAAAAAATAAAATAAAATATAATATAATAAAATTTAAAAGGTGAATTAATTTGAAGGTTTTGGAAACTCATGTAGAGAAGTTTATGAGCCAAGTATAATTTTTTATTCAGATCAGCACTTGAATATTGTACTTTGAACACTGAAAGATGAATGATAAGAAATCAAAATGCTGAACTACTTGCCCCTTCAGTTATAAAATTCATCATATTAGCTGGATGTTTAAAGGGAACTGATAATATCAAGTTATAAAGCTACAAACATGCAAATATGCATACATAGGTTGGGCAGAAATTAAAATACCTGTCATCCTTAATTCAGATGTTTTGTGAATCTTGAATATTTGACTTTGACACAATGTATTTTGGGGGGTGTTTTTTAGGGGTTTTTTTGTTTTTGTTTTGTTTTGTTTTGTTTTGTTTTAATAAAATCAGCAACAAAGCCAGCTCCCAAGTTAAATAGATTTCAGAGTACCCAACCTACAAAGTAAAATTGGATCCACCACTTTCATTAGCATACTTTTCAAAAGGAACAACTGTGAGGGGATTCCTTGCTTGGTGTCTGACTTGATGAGGTCAGACAGAGATTTGGCAAGCTAATACATTCTCAAACAGGCAAGTAATTTTTGTCATCTTTGGTCATCTTGTGCAACCAAGGTAATGTGTGCTAAAACCACTTGGGTCTGTCTGAAAAATTATCTGAATTTTTTATTTCCAAGGGAGCAAAAATACAGGATAAGTAAGAGTGATAGCAAGGCACTGTCCTTCTCCAAGAATCAGAATTTTTCATCAGAATGGATATAAATCTTTTAAGATTAAATAATATCTCTCTTTATGCATACACACAATCATATATATTTGTTAATATCACTCTTAGAAATAACCATATTTTTGTTTGAAATTTCCAAAATAATTTGGCCTTGAGCAAAAACTCAGCAAGACAAATTTCAATCCAAACAGATGAAGTTGGGCAAAGCTGAAAACTGTATTTAGTAATGAAAATTTTTGTGATAGGCAGCAGAATGATATACCAGTATAGTATCATACTGCCAATAGATGAAGAAAGAACAATTTAATTTCTTGATGACATCATCTTGCTGAAACTGATACAATGTCAAGCTTTTTGGTGCATAGACATCAAATGAAACTTTCAAAATAACAAACCCTAATGAAAGAAACTTAACCTTGACATAAACGTAATACTCTCTTGCCTGTAATTTTCAGAGCTGCATTGTATAGTAGTCATTTAAGGTAAGCATCGGCAATATAATGCAGAAATTCATAAGAATTTTTTAAAGGAAGGAAAACATTTTGTTATGTTTCTTGAATTCTTTCAAAATTGTACTGAGATGTATAAGGAATGGACTTCAAATTGTCATCTATTGTTTAAGATATGGATATTTCTGTTGTCAGAGCTCATAGTGGCGATATATGTTATTTTTCTAAGCAAGAGAGATAACCCCTAGGATTATATTAAAAGTGTTCTTTAGGGACCTTTAGGCCTCCAAAAACACAAGAATGTTTTGAAGTAGAAACTTTTATCATAAGACATGACAATATTAAGTCCATCCTTGTCATTATAGAGTTTTCACCAGACTTGAATATTCTGTGGTCAACAGTATTGTCTACTATTGTTAGTAGTAGTCCCTCAGTTCCTACCAAATATGAATGCAGTTTGTCTGAGTGGCTTTGGTTTTTTTGTTTGCAGCTAGGAAACAAAATTTTATCAGTTGATCTTATGGACATAGAGTTTCTTGTGCAAAGTTGTAAGATTTGCCATTTAAAATTTAACCAAAGTCTGTTTAGCCAAATAATCTGTCAGATAAATCTCTAAAAGGAAAACACTTTTTTTTTTTTTAAATTTCAGTAGAATTTTTTAAACTTCTGACTACAGTTAACCATTATTACCACAATGTTCATCCATCACTTACCATTTTGAATGAGAACTTCTTTCATGTGTAACTGACTATTAATCTCCCTAACTGACTATTAATACTTGGCTTCCAGAAATGTCAGTTCCCCATAGATCAATAATCCATGTAATGGTAATTTTTCTAGTTTTTTCTTAGCAAAAAAAAAAAGTATTTCATACTCCTTCCACTTTGTCTGTTGCCAGATTCAGGCAGAATTACCAGAAGTTTGTTGGTAGCAGTGACTCACTGTGAAATAATAAAGAATTTACATTTACTTCCCAAGGACTGATAGGGGATGCTGACCACAACAGCCCACAGTCACTTTCTCACATATTCTCTTACTTCACTGGAAGCATTTTTCCTATGGGCTGCTCATCCTTCCTATCTCTCTAGTACCTTTTGCTGAAAAAGCTATCAAGTGCAACTATTATTTTAATCAGAGGTATCTTGTTGATCTGCCAGGTGTTAGCTGGTTTTTGTCATCCTTTTGTTTCAGTGCTTCTAAAAGTTGACCTGTGCATTATGACCATTTCATAGCTGTTTTCTCACTGAGATTTACATCCAGTATTTCTTGGCATTCACGGAACACAAGCAGTTATATTATTTAATACCTAATGATATTCCTGGATGAAAAAAAATAATCTACATAACTTAATTATCACATGAATAATTGTTGTGGTGATAACATCTAACTCTTACCTAGAACTTTACATTCAGCAATATCATATTTTTCATATATGTAATTTAATTTAGATTTAAAAAAAATACTAGCATTTCATATATATATGTGTGTGTATTTATATATGGATTTTGGGGTTATAAAATGTATTTTTATCGATAAGGATTTTGGAGCATAGGATAGTGAAGTGTCTTGTCTTACGTATCAGCAAAGATAAAAAAATGAATAACATTTGAATAAAGCGATGTGAAGACCAAGTTTTAACAGAAAGTAAATGAGCATATGAACTCACAGGACCCAGCTACTTTACAGCACTACTCTTTGTGTATGGACTAAGTCTATGGGGAAAAAAAAACAAACCAACAATGACTTTTTTTTGTTGTTTTTCTTTCAGAGAAAAAGAGATTAGGCTACCTGATATTTACTGAAGGGAAAAATCTGACAATATTTGCATTCTGTCTTACTCCACAGTAATTTTCTTGCCTGCTCTGGAGGTTTGGGTTAAATTAAATTTCTATTGATAAAGCCAAGTAAACTGCAACAAAACTAGTTGTCTCCGCCTCTCCCTCTCTTGCATATGTATTTATAGAGAGGAATGACTTTTTGCATGTTTGTTAGTTTATTTTTACTTTTAACTTGAGACAGCTGTGTAAAAAGTCATGTAGTTTGATTGCTCATAATTTTAATCCCTGTAAATAATAAGCAGGGATGAAAGGGATAGAGATCAGTGGAACAATATAATAAAATGTTTGTTTAAATTGGATACCTCTGGAAAAAGAAATGAAGATTTGGCAGGAATGAAAGTTTTTCCATCTAAATTATACCATATATTCTAAACTGGTTTTAAACTTAAGAAGCATAAAAATCACATAGTAAAACTGGAAGAAGAGATTGGCAAGACACAGGAAAAACACTGCCATGTACAGAAAGAGCCTTTAGTAGAGTAATCTCAGCTCAAAATTCTCCACCTGGACTGTGGACTGTGGTGCAGCAGAAAAACTGATAAAATACCACAGTACTCAGGTACTGCACATGAAATTGAAGATTAGTATTTGAAGTAGAAGAAGTGAACATTCTTAGATGATTTTTCCACTGGATAAAGAAATATGATTTAAATAATTTAGCTATAAAATTCTCTTTCAACATAAACATGAGAAATACTGCTGAAAATATTTAGTCAATATAAAAGAACATTCCTTCTTTTTAAACTTTTGTGAATGGGAGTCATATTGTCTAACATTACGTGTCTACAGTCTGGGTGGGAAGATATGAGTTAGGTGTCTAAGTTCTCATTTTACTCACTGGGGACATAATCAATTCATTGAGTAGAATTGATTAGGCTGAATAAATACTGAGCTGATCAAGTATTAAAGTCTACTTTCAGATGAGATAAAATCTCTCCAGACTATCATATGTCCAGGCCTCCCCACTCAATGTAATGGAAGTGTAGATATGCAGTCACACATAATCATCTAAATGCAGATGTTCAAATTTAGACAAGAATAATTTGATCTGATGAGTTACCTTTTCACAGCAATTCATTAAATGGTATAGGATTTATTTATTTATCTATTTTTATTACTGATAAGTGCACTGAATATTTCACAAGTGTAAATACTGGTATTGCTCTGAACAATATCCAGCATATAAAGACAAGGATTTAAAAGGGAAGGATTTGTGACAGAGAGGAAAAAAAATTAAAATAATATATATTTTTCCCTGTGTCTGAGTCTTTTATTGTTTATTTATGGTAATTTGTTCCTTTGGCACTTGTGTTTGTTGGGGGGATTTTTAATAGAAAAAAGAAGGATGAAAGAATGTGCATAGCTGCAAAACTGGGGAAAAAAAAAAGAACTAGTAGAACGACTACTACCCTTTTTCCATTCTACTGTTACTGAAGGGACTAATTGAGAGGGATTATTTGTTATATTATTTCACTACAGTAGCATATTCTGGAGCATGACTGAACCTTGAACAGAACGAATATAATAAAGTTTATTCAACTGAAATGTGTTGCCAGATGTAGGTTGTATGATAACTAGGTGTTTCAATTGAAATCAGTTAAGCATTTGGAAGTGGGGGGAGGAAGATACTCGGTGAAGAAAACAAACAAGTCTTAGTTTGTCAGTGTTTCGCTGCATAAAAGTTATCTGGAAATATTAATTGAAGAAATACTACACAAAGTTTGGATTGAATTTTTCACTTAGTTTTATGATAAATGTTTTTAATTTCCAATATTTTTAACATATAATAGAATCATAGAATCATAGAATGACATAGGTTAGAAGGGACCTTAAAGATCAACTAGTTCCAACATCTCTGCCATGAGCAGGGACACCTTCCACTAGACCAGGTTGCTCAAAGCCTCATCCAACCTCTCCTTAAACACTTCCAGGGAGGGGGCATCCACAACATCTCTGGGCAACCTGTTCCAGCATCTTACCACCCTCACAGTAAAGAATGTCTTCCTAATACCTAATCTAAATCTACTCTCTTCCAACTTATAGCCATTAGCCCCTGTTCTATGACCATGTGCCCTTGAAAAAAGTCCCTCCTTAGCCTTCCTGTAGGCCTTCTTCAGGTACTGGAAGACAGCTATAAGGTCTCCCTGGAGTCTTCTCCAGGTTGAACAGCTCTTTCAGCCTGTCCTCATAGGAGAGGTGCTCCAGCTCTCGGATCATCCTTTTGGCCTTCCTCTGGACTTGCTCTGGTAGATCCATGTCCTTATGCTGATTGCCCCAGAACTGGACACATTACTCTAGGTGGGGCCTTATGAGAATGGAGCAGAAGGGGAAAATCACCTCCCTCGACCTGCTGGCCACTTCTCTTGATGCAGCCCAGAATACAGCTGGCCTTCTGGGCTGCAAGGGCACATTGCTGGTTCATGGTGAGCTTTTTGTCCACCAATACCCCAAGTCCTTCTCCTCAGGTCTGCTGTCCATCCATTCCCCACCCAGCCTATATTTGTGCTTTGGATACCCCTATCCAGGTGCAAGACCTTGCACTTGGCCTTGTTGAACTTCATGAGGTTTGCACAAGCTCACATCTCAAGCCTGTCAAGGTCCCTCTGGATGGTGTCCCTTCCTTCCAGCGTGCTGACCAAACCACACAGCTTAGTGCCATTAGCAAAATTCCTGAGGGTGCACCCAGTCCCACTGCCCATGTTGCTGACAAAGACATTAAACTGTGCCGGTCCCCAATACCAAACCCTAAGGAACAGCACTCATCACTGGTCTCTACTTGGACATCAAGCTCTTGACCGCAACTCTTTGAGTGTGACCAACCAGCCAATTCCTTATTCACTGAGTGGTCTATCTGTCTAGCCTATGCCTCTTCAACTTAGAGACAAGGACACTGTGCAGGACAGTGTCAAACTCCTTGCACAAATCCACGTAGATGACACTGTATAATGTCATTAAGATTAAAAAAAAAAAAAAATGCAGTGAATTGCTAGTGTCATTTGTTTGAACAAGTATTTTTTTCATAAGGTTATTTGAGAATATAGCCACAAAGATGATTAAGGGAGTGGAGTATCTCCCTTATGAGGAAAGGCTGAGGGAGCTGGGTCTCTTTAGCTTGGAGAAGAGGAGACTGAGGGGTGACCTTATTAATGTTTATAAATATGTAAAGGTTGAATGTCAGGAGGATGGAGCCAGGCTCTTCTCAGCTATGTCCAATGGTAGGACAAGGGGCAACAGTTGCAAGCTGGAGTATAGGACGTGCCATGTAAACATAAGGAAAAACTTTTTCACTGTGAGAGTGACAGGACACTGGAAGAGGCTACTCAGAGAGGTTGTGGAGTCTCCTTCTCTGGAGACATTCAAAACATGCCTGACCATGTTCCTGTGTGACTTACTGTAGATGATCCTGTCTGGCAGGGGGGTTGGACTAGATGATCTTTCGAGGTCCCTTCCAATCTCTAACATCCTGTGATTCTGTGATTTAATGTTGTCTTGGTTTTTAGCTGGAACAGAGCTGGGTTTCTTTTTAGTAGCTAGAATAGTGCTGTATTTTTGTTTCAGCCTGGGATTTATTATGAGAGAGACACTGATAACATACCAGTATTTGCATTTTTGTCACTAGAAGTTAAGGACTTAATGTTTTGTTAGTCTACAAGCGCAAGATCTAAGAGGGTGAGGAATATTTAAAATAATAAGTTAAATTGGCATTTGGGTATGCCAATGAGATATTCTATATCATATCACATCATGTCCAGTATATTAGTGAGGGTCTCTTCCTCTTTCAGCTCTCTCTGACTTTCGCTCGGGCTCTTGCTCTTCCGGGGTTGCGGTCGGTTTGGGACTGTCGCTCCTCTGGGATTGTTATCTGGGAATGGGCCGGGCTTGGTCGGCGGGTGGTGAACAGTTACACTGTATATCACTCATTTGCATATTTTATTACTGTTATCCTTATCCTTACTATTTTAATATTAGTATTATTTTAAATTTTATTTTATTCCTGTTATTAAATTGTCCTTATCTCAACCTATGAATCTCCTTACCTTTGCCCTAATCCTTTCCCCTATCCCCTGGGGATTGGGGGAGTGGGTGAATGGCTGTGTAGGCTGCTGACCATTGGCTAGCCCAGTGAAACTATCAGAAATGTAAAGAAAAATATGCACTGAAAATCTAATCAAGCAATTGAAATAGTTATGATAAAGCTAAGGTTATAAAGGTATCATAAACCAAATTGTTTTATGAATATTGATTCTCCCTCAATATAGACAAATTGCTACTGGGATCAACTAGTTCATTAAGTTTCCACATTAGTCACTTCCCAATCTAAGTAATTTGGGAAGGTACACTGAAGGTTTCATCTTTCTGAAGACTCTATTATCTTTACTTGTGTAAAGAGTTCATTAGAAAGATTTTTACATTGAAATATGGTAACTTTTTAGCCTCCTTTGACGCAGTCACACAATACTTAAACTACAAGATGTAAAACTGCTTAATTCTGCAGATATTAATGGATTCATATGTCATAAATCCAGAAGAAGCACTGTAATCGAGTCTCATGTGAGGTAGAATGCAGACCATAGAGTTTCAGTGAATTAAGTAGTACCTCCTCTTAAGTAAACATGATTGAAATGGAACTTATTAAAATAGAGCATACATTTTTTTAATACATTCTTGACTTTAAATAGTGTTTCTGAATTCATGACAATATTTCATGGTTCATTTCAATAAATCTAGCTTTTGAAAACATGCAGCATGTTGTTTCTGTATTGTTTTAGCCACTTACTCAGAATGTCATGTGAAGCCTAATATAGAACAAAAGTATTTTATCTTATTATCTTCATCAATAATATTTGAAATCTCATAAAACCAATACAGCAGGTAGTAGGACAAGATATGTTTACAGTACATCCACAGTAATTTGTATTAATTATATTAATACACATTTGTCCTTCGTAGCTACAGTTTATGAAAATTAGTATGGATTTGTATCAGCTCTTCTGATAGTTTGACTGGAATAGATGAGTAACTGCCAGGGCAGAATCGAATCACACTGTTAAACCCTAAAAAGTATTAGCAGAGAATCAGTAGAGCACTAGAGCACTAGTTTCTACTTTTTAAAAAATCTTTCAAGGTTTCTGAGACCCCACAACCTAAAAATGGTCCAGAGATTTTTTCTAGTAGTGCTTCAAAAATTCTTAGCTATGCTCTGCCTAGGCAAGTTAAAATGTGTCTAGACCTCTGTGGTTGCAATCACTTTTACCCTAAGCCAAGATATTGTGTGTCCCCTTGTTACTTTTGATTCTTTAATTTATTTCTTTTTTGGAAGAGGGAGGGGGATCTACATAATGCTATTGAACAAATGACAGAAAACATAATAATTTTATATTCAAGTACTTTGAATAAATTGCATCCCATTCTTTCATTTCTTTTCCAAAGATACTTTTTGTGTATGTGTACACATCTGCAAATGAGTGTGTGCACTCAAATCAACATCCATGAGTATGCCTATATGCAAGTTTTCATGTAAAATTTAAAAAAAAAGATTAGGGCATATTTGCAAATCAAAAGTATGACTTTTTCAAGATTCATTTTGCAAGAAAAATCATTAACTTTTAGTTTTGCTCATGCAACTTAAATTGATATTCTAAATAGAATTCACCACTATTTTTTATAATTGTTATTATTATTTATCTCTGGAGGGTGTTATTTATAATTTTTCAATTTAAGGAATACTGTGGTAAGCATAGCTTAACACATCCAATGCACCAGTTTTCTCTGAAATCTCTGAGGAAAACAGATTTTGTCCTCAAAATCTAGTTTTCAAAACTATTTCAAAAGTCTTTACAAAGTTAATTTTAGAGGTTCAAAAGTCTGGTAACCTAAAATGGCTTAACTGACCGGAGTTCAGACTTTGTTTATAATTTTTTTGACAACACTGTTCCATTAGTGATTTAGAAGTCAGAAGCATTATTATATCAAATATTTCTAATTAGATTAAATTATTTAAACAACTAGTTAGTTTGTTTCTGACAACAGTGATTAACTGGTTTAGTGACTGCTAGAACAGAATTACATAGTGTTAGTAGTCCATCTTACCTTGTAAGTAATTTTTTATCAATACTGTTGTCAGTAAACCTCATTGTGTATAACTTACGATCTAGATCTATCTAAAATAGGCAATATCTATCAGATGATCTTTTTGATTTTGTTTCCCTTGAACAAATAGCTGCTGTCAAAGGTGAAAAAATGCTTTCCTTTTCTAATAGAATTTATTTTCACTTCTCCCACTGTCATGGTTTTACAAGTAAGCAATCTCACATTTTATTACAAAATAGGTGGAGGCAGATGCCTGGAAGATGAGGAGAATGGCATACTACATTTCCTCATGGCATATATTACATTTTTAAAAGCACACTTGCCTGGGCTTCTGCTGGACTTAGTCAAACCTTAGTTGACAGAAAACTAATGATTGTATAAACACTTTCTTTGCTGTACCAAAGTTTAACTTCTCTTCATTCAGACTTCATGATTTCTGCATTTTTGCATGTAGTATAGAATCATAGAATCATAGAATGGATTGGATTGGAAGGGACCTTAAAGATCATCTAGTTCCAATCCCCCTGCCATCAGCAGGGACACCTTCCACTAGATCAGGTTGCTCAAAGCCTCATCCAGCCTGGCCTTAAACACTTCCAGGGAGGGGGCATCCACAACTTCCTTGGACAACCTGGTCCAGTGTCTGACCACCCTCACAGTGAAAAACTTCTTCCTAATATCTAATCTAAACCTCCCCTCTTTCAATCTGAAAATGAGAAACGTCAAACAAAGAGCTAAATTTTCAGAGTGAAAAACAGGATATTGATTTACATATTGTTTTAATACAGATTAAGAAAATACCTAATAAAAAAGTTTCATTTGTTTCCATGTTGCTATTGTTGCAACTGTATTGCAACTGTTACTGTTGCTCTATCAATAGCTATTATATTGCAATCTTTTTGTTGCTATAGGACTATATGTTTTAAACATCTCCTAACTGCTCTAGCTTTTTCAAGTATAGTTTTATCTTTTAAAAGGATAGCATGCCTTAATTACACCAGTAAGCTGACTGTTGGCTGAAATGCATTACACAGAATCACAGAATGTTGGGGATTGGAAGGGACCTCAAAAGATCATCTAGTCCATTCAAGTAAAGGTGATATCAATATCTGTACAAAATAGAATCAAGGGTACATTGTCTACATTTCCTTCATTGCATGCCCAATATTGTTGGAAAACAGGGACTAAGAAAGACAATTCTGAGTGAGTGCCAAAAAAAAAAAAAAAAAAAAAGATAGGAGTTTCAAAAAATTAGTCCAAAGAGTCTGAGAGTCATGTCTATGAAGACTCTTTCTTTCATTTCTCTTTATTATTGTTTAATCAAGACTATTGCTGGTAAATCATGTGAGACCATTCTCAAAAATGCATGCCAGAAATTCATTTTTTTCCTAATTTGTTATAACCTCAGGAGACACTGAAGGCACCCACACAATACACATTGCTTAGGAGCAACATGAATGTGGGGTTTGAATATTTGTGTGTGCGCTGCTGCTCTACAATTTCTGCTTAGTTAACATTTTAGTTTCATTTAGTAATTTAGAAATTACTGTTTTAATTTACTTTATTTTTTCTTTGTTTCTCAAAAATCCTTTTATTTTCCAGGTTAATTTAAGGAAAACTGTAGAGAGCTACATGCAAATTTCTTGCTTCAAAATGAAAATTTCTAGAATTATAACCATTATTTACTCACACAGCCACCTGACATGTTGTATGTATCTACTTCATAATGATTTATGCTTATTTAAATTGGGATGTAGAATAGTTGATGTCTTTTATGGTACATCACTTCACAACTTTTATCTTCTAGGTCAAATATAATTGAAGAAATAGCTTAGGCTTGCTAAATTGACTTTGCACCACAGAAGGTAACTACACAATGAAGTAATGTTAATTTAGAGACAATATTATGTTATGAGAGGAATTCTAGCCTTTTCATATATGAGAGCTAGATAAACTACTTTGAAATAAGAAATCTTACACAACTTGGGAGGGAAACCATGTAGGGTAGTACATTCTTCCCTCTTTTTATGCTATAAGTGTGTGGTCTTTACTTTCATGTTTAGTAAAGATCACACTCTGGTAAAGTTACAGCTCCTTTCCTCATTGTGAAAAGTAAAAATTGGAAATATATAATTTCTCTTTCACTTTTTATCATCTATATTAAATATATATATAGATGGCAGCCAGGTAATAATTGATAGAATGGAAAAAGCCCTTAAGGTTTATATATATTGCTCATATATCTGATTTTTTATTTCCTTTCTTTGAAGATATTTCCCAATAAAATACACAGTGAGTTTGACAAAGTCTTTCCTGTTCTGTGCCTTTATTTTTTGGGGGGAATATTAGGTCATACTTGCAGATGGGGAATAATAGAGAATAATAAAATATTCTACATTGAGAAAACCTTATGTTTTCATGCAATGTTTGGTGATGAAGAGAGAAACCACAGCTTGTCTAGCTCAATGCATTCAGGATACATTTAGGAAAAGAATTTTAAAAAGATAAATCAAATTAATCCTGTGTATGTATACAAATAATGTTAATGTACCCATGCTTCAGAAGAAAAAATATTTTATTAGTATTCACATTTGACATCGGAGATATGTTGAAAATACTAAAATATGTGATTTAATTAGCAGGAAAGAATGGAATGTCAAATAGTGATTTTCAAGCACCTTTAGATATCCATAAGAAGCTGTAAATTTAAGACACGAAGTCAGAAACTACAGATTATGACTTCACATATATTTTAGTGTGGAGAATCTGTTCACTCATCAACTAATAAGTAAATGGACTTCCTACAGGAAGATCAGATAATAGCCACTAAGATTTGCTGCATGCGATGACTCAGGTTTTTTGGTCAAAGGTTTTGGTCAAACATCGAGTTTTATTAAAAAATATTATCAAGGCTGCAAAGGGGCCATTATTATATGCATACCACTAAGAATCTTCAATTCCTTCAGAAAGGAATATTCATTATTTAAAAGAGCATAAGTTTATGGGAAGGTAACTGCAAATAATGTTTTTTTTCATCATACAATGCTATGTAATGTCTTCTGTAGAAACCATTGCACATAACTACAAATGAAAGTATTTTTAAAAGCTTCAATATCACTACTGACTGTGTATTGTAATTTCAACAACAATTAGGAAAAAGCAGGAAAACATATAAGGTGTCATATTGCTGTTGACACTTTACAAATATTTGAGGATGGGATAGTAGAAGATTATCTGTTTAGTAAAATAAAAAGTTCTGATTTCTTTGTTTGAAAATCCATTTTCATTGAATGCCCAGCAATTCCAGTGTCTTTTTTTCCTCAATAATTTCTGTGCTTTCTTCTCCCATTATTCATTTGCCTCTTTAAAACAATTTGTGAGGTTTTCTATTATATGATTATTTAGAATTAGATTTCCAGCAGTTCCAGCTTTCCCAGTTCCAACTCCCTCACATCATTCTGCTTAGTATGTCAGGCTGAAATTGCTCTTGAGGCATCAGGGCATGTGTGCTCCCAGGAAAG
>NW_010322258.1:37749-51908 GCF_000700745.2 Antrostomus carolinensis
GACTGTTGTTCCCGTTCTGAATACGAACACATTTATATCTTGATTGTCCTTGTAGTCATCCAAGTTAAATGACAGTGTGATAGAGAAAGAAATGGACCTCTCTTTTTACTGAACCATTCAGAATTTTGCCTACCAAGTTTAGCAGGCAAAAATCATGCTTTAAAATACATTCATAATTTTATGGTGGTGTGACAGTTTAACTTAGCTGGCAGCCAAACAAGACACAGCCACTCGCAGACTCCCCAGCCCCCTGGCCCCATCCCCCGCACCCAGGGAACTGGGGAGAGAATTAGAGGGGTAAAGGTGAAGAGACTTGTAGGTTGAGATAAGAACAATTTAATAATTAGAGTAAAAATAAAATTAAAATAATAAGAATAGTAATAACAATAATGATAACAACTATATATATCTGAGTGATGCAGAGTACAATTGCTCACCACCCACTGATAATGATCCTGGAGGAGTGAAAAGGAACCCCGAAACCAAAACTGCAATCCCAGAAAAACAAACCCAAGTCATTCCTGAGAGAATACCCCCCTTTCTGGTCAGTCCCAGTTAATGTACTATATATGACATAATATGATATGGAATATCTTATTGACATATCCAACTGTCAATTCTGGGTTTTACTAACTACTACACTTTTCTTCTCCACTCCCCCTTCCAGTCCTCTCTCCTTCAAAACTGCCCAAGCACAGTGTCCTTGTAGTTATCAATATTGTTCTCATAACAATCCTCACTGAAACTAAAGCACAGTGCTTTCTAGTTACTAAGAAAATTAACCCTATCCTAGCAAAAACCAGGACAGGTGGGTAGGTCTGAAGGCCATAAGATTTCTTCACTTACACAAATTATTTTTTCTGGAACAGTTGGTCAAAGACAAGGCCTTCTCATTGCTTCTTAATTAGTAGCAAGAGCTATTTCATATTTCTCAAAAGGTTCATAAAAATTACTATATTATCATGTTCGACACTATTACAATAATTTAGTTACTGATTTGCAGTGAACTTTTGCCCTTTCTGCAACACCTTTAATCAATTTAATTTATTGGTTCTGTTTTCTGTACTGTACTTCCCTTCATATAGTTGGTACTCTCCAAATCTTTATTTCACTAATTTTTTCCTGGTCTTCCTTAGTTTAGCAGGTCTTCTATGGATGTGCACTGCACTGTGTATTTCACAACTTATCTGAAAATATGGCACTATTAAAGTGCAGTATAGAGAGACTTGAGTTAAATATTAATAAGATTACTCCAATTTTAACTGCAGCCTATACAGACCATTTTCAGTTCAGTAGCAGCTGTAAATCATACCCCATACCCCTCAAAAAAACGTGTAGCGTGGAAGCTCTTGTATTGTACTTTGTACTTCAACAGTTATCCTGTGACTGGAACCCAAACAATTTGATTTAAAACTTAACAAAATATCCCCCAGTGCTACACTAGAAATATTTTATCTGTAAAATTGATGAACCTAAAAATTAATGTTGTCAATTCTGTGGTTCTGCTTCAAGAAAGTTTTGTTCTTAGGCTGATATTTCACATCTGTGCAAAGAAAATGCTGTTTCACCACCTGCAACATTTCAGTAAGTAAAGGAAGAGATGTCTGATTTTCTGTAGTAAGCAAAGATGCTGGAATTTCTGCATATTAGCATAGCCTTTGTTCTTTTCTTCTCATGCTCAGCTTCTTGCTGTGCACATATAAATTTTGTCTCCTCTTCTTTACTTAGCACTAAAATACTTGGCCATAGACTTCTGTATGACAATGAATCAACTGGCTGTATACTCCATTCCTATAACAAAAATAAGAGCACCGGGGACCATATGACACAAAAAAATTTCCAGAGGCCTTTCAAGTGTTACTGTAGTTAAGTTTCTACATAGCTTTTGGACTCTACATTTAAAGTGAGTGGAAAAAGTTTACTACTGCTGTTCTCTCTTCCACATTAGAAGAAAGTAGTATGCATGTTTGACATAATTCTAATAACAGAAAAGTTTATTTGTTCCTTCTGTTATTGAAAATTTTATTTCCACTTTTTCATCTGTGTGATGGTTATAAAGCATTTTATATCTTTAATTACTTTTGGAGGAAAGAGGCGAGCTATTTACTCTTTTTCAGGATTTGATATTTGAGTGTTCAAAAACAAGGAATAATGAGCAGAATAATTTACTTTATTCCTATTTACAAAATCCCACCTTCTCTTTTTCAAAATATATTTTATTACTTTTCCCTGTGATCAGGTGTTCATTATTGAAAAAAGTTGTTTAAAATTGATAAACTTACAGAAATATTCTGCAAGTATGCTTTAAACATCAAATAACTTTCCAATGACATTCTGATATTCTTATACTGGTTATCATTTTGTCTTTAAAGAATTTGTATTCAGTCTGTATTTTTTATTTCTTTTGTTATCTTTCAACATATTTATTATTATAAATAGTCTAAACAATGATAAAATCAACTTGATTTAGATGTTTATTAGTATCTGGTCTGTTAAAAAATACCTTGATAACTGGCTTGACAAATTTAATATTCCTTCTCTCAAAACATTCATAAAAACTCCAAAAGACATCTTCAGCTGCACTAAAAATCTTTAGATAGGATTTGAGAGAGATTCCATTTTGCCAGAGAGGAAAGTATAAGCCCGTGTCGTAATGTAGTCTTAAAGATCACTCTTTTAATCATTTCCCTGTACTAGCTCTCCACTAAGCTGCAGGGCTTGGCAAAAAGGAACGGAATTGCCATGTTTTTGTAGTATAGTAGAAGGATGCACTTGATAGAAGATAATGAATGCCTGATTTGTTTGGAAAGCTCTATCTTAGTCCTGTCTTGCCTGCTTTGATAAAGTATGCAAGAGTACTTATTATGTCATCACAAGACTGAGATTATGTAAGTGTAAATCCATATGACTCTAGAAGTGATTCTAGAGTTTTATGCTCTACTATATACTGATAATTTTTAGGTAGTCATCACAATGTCCATTGTTCCAACTGTTCTGCAGTCTTTCCAGACTCACAGAGAGGTGCGTTAAATTTAAATGATACAGAAATGTTTTTGAAAGAATACATAACTAAAGACAAACATGATAGTACTACTTGAGATACTGTAAAAAATTGTCCCCAAATTCATATTAAAAGTTTACTGAAAACTCCTCTGTGCATCCTTGTATATGAACATGCAGTGTATACCCACTTTTCAACATGGCTGGCAAGACCCTGATATTGTTAAAGACTGACATGTTTTCCATATATAAAGCAATATATTGAGCATAAACAAATTAAATATAATACTACAAAGTATATGTATATGTATTTATGTAGTTCTGTTGTTTCTGTCTGCTGGTTAGATAGAAGGTCTTAAGGTCATTAAGAGATTAAGACCTGATCAAGTTGTCCCACTACCCCAACCAAATAGAGTAGTACACTTTCCTCTTCCTGTAGTCTCTGGTTCTTTTCTGGTTTCCATTACTAGTCAAAAGTTTACTTCAAAAAACTGACTAGAGTTAGAAGTTTTTTCTTGGTGTATTGTTATCCTTAGGTTTACTCTTCATCTAGTCTTATGATTTTCTCTTTGTGCAAAACAGTAATGACTTGAAAGATGACGGCAGTACAAAATTTGCCTCTTTCCACACATCTGCAATATAAAATGAGACTTTGAACTGGGTCTGGATCGAATGGAGTAAGCTTTCTTCATGGCAGCCTGTATGGTGCTGTGCTTTGCATTTGTGATGAAAAGTGTTGATAACACACCAATCCTTTATCTATTGCTGAGCAATACTTGTGTAGTGTCAAGGCTTTCTCTCTCCACCTCATGCTCCATCAAAATAAGGAGGCTAGAGGTGGGCAAGAGTTTTGGAGGGGACATAATTGAGGCAGCTACCCAAACTGACTAAAGGGATATTCCATACTGTATGCTGTCATGCTCAGCAATAAAAGGTCAGGGAAAGGAGTAGGCAGAGGGAAGTTAGTCGTTGTGGTCTTTGTCTTCCCAAGCAAATGTTTTACATGCTGAGGCCCTGCTTCCCAGGAAGTAGCTGGACATCTGCCTACTGATGTGAAACACTGAAAGAACTCAGTTATCTGCTTTGGTTTCTTGTGCAGGTTTTTCTTTCTTTATTAAAATCTCATTATCTCAATCCACAAGCCTTCTTGCCTTTTATTTTGTCCCTGTGCTGCAGAAGATGAGGGTGAGCGAAAGGAAAGGGTAGGTGTTGGCTGGGATCAACCCACCACAGACTTATAGGAAGACAATGAGTTTGCATACATACGTAGATATACTCACACATACATATATATGTATAAATGAATTGGTGTTGAGTTCTGTGCATTAAACAGTTTTTGTAATGAGTTACCATTTGTATAGCATCAAGCAAATCATATGTCACACTAAAATGCATATAAATGAAAACACATTTTCCATCTAAAAAAACCCAACTAAACAACAAAAATATTTACAGATTTCACTTCTCTGCATGAAGAATCCATAATCTGAAAAGGGCACTTGTTCACACCGTGGCTATGATGCTTAGATCAACATCTTTTAAGTGGTTAAAGAATATCCCATGTGTTTTGGAAACAGAAATCCAAAGGAAGTTTCCTATGGAGGATATCTTAAAACCAGAAGCAGAAAATTAACAAATTAAACAAATCAGAAAGAACTCAAAAGAGCAGACCACATACTTTCTAACTATGAGTAAAACTCTGAAGATATACGTATATCTTAAAATATTTATGCACATATACGTGAATTTCCTATACTACCAACAATGTTTCTATTGCATTTATTCTTTTGGGTTAATAAAGTGGAAATCTGGGGGAGACATGAAAACCACATGGCATATCTGTCAAAATCTTAACTACAAACAAAACTCTTTACACTTTTTAACAGTAGATGTTATTTTATGCACATATTTTGATGTCAGCATGATTATCTCTTTGTCATTCCTGGTTTGTAAGTAGTCTTGTTGCTTAATATGACAACATTCCTTCTCCTTCTTTAACTTTTTTAATGTGCATTTCTTCAGAAAAGCTAGCATTTTGTTGTCAAGTATATTTTTACTCTATTAAGTAAATCATCACTGACCTTTCCTAGATTGTCTGCAGTGTCCCTTATTTGACATGATTAACACTATGCAATTTATTGATTGTCTTTGATTTCATTGTAGCATTGAAGTACTGAATAATTAATAATTAAAATGCAGTTTATGCTGTAAATGTCATTGTTCTCCCACACATTTATTCCTGATACACACTTTTTTTTCCTGTTTTTATTTTTCTGCAAACCAATGTCCTTTTTTTTTTTTTTTTAATTAAGAAATCATTAATGAAGGTGGTAAGTGAAATAAATATGAAAATTATTAAATTCAATCTGAAAAAGATCCATAATGTCCCCTGTGTATATGTTAATTAGCTGAAAAGCTAACAGAATATTTTCCCAGTGTTTTAGTTTGGGACATTATACCTCAAAGTTGTACTGTGATGAAAAATATAAAGTTGGACTGAATAGATATTTTTCAAAGGAAAATATCTACACAGTGTGGTACATCATGACTAGGACTTTGAATTTAATTGAGTCAGAGTACAAAACCAGTAAAGAACAAGTGTAATACAGTATTAAAAAAAAAAAAGCAGGCATTTTTTTTTTAGCTCAAGCAAACACATTTTTGAGCTTTACTTGACAAAATGGCTCAGCACAGCTTAAAGCTGTATGAGAGGAGTTCTGAAATGGCACCTGCCTACTTATCCATTTGTAATATTGACAGAACATAGATTTGTAGTATGCAGAGTTGACAATTTCCAACCGGATGTTGAAGCACTGATTTACATGACAGGAATTGTGATCATTAGTTTCCATGCTTGAAAAGGATGTGGACAGATTCAATGTGGTTAGGTGCAATCAGTCCTGAAATTAATGCATAAATGGAAGAGACACTTTTTCATTATTGCCTGCTTTGGGGGAAACAGTGGGTGCAGTATTGTCAGAGTTCAGACTGATAGATATTGATACAAATCATTTTTATATGACCTGCCTATTTATTAGAATTGCTTTTCTGCTCTCTGTATGGGAGTCCTTGATGCATTACATTCTGAACTTCCCAATGTTCAGATTGCTGTTCTCATTGCAAGAAATAATGAAATGGATTCATTACTTTATTCTTAAAATATTCTGATTTATTTTAGAATATAATATCTTCAATGATTTTGTATACCTTTTTGTTGTCCAGTTCATTTATTTTAGTCTAAATATAACCTATTATACATAGTTTGAAGACAAATTTTTCAATAAATATTTTAAGAGTATGCAAGTACACAAGCAGAAAGAGGTAAGAGGACCTGAAAAGATACAAAGTTCAATGGTGTTTTCAGCATTAGTGAAAATCAGGATTGTGAAAGTAATGAGAAACACAGAATTTTTAATGCAAGCAATTATTTATTGGATAAGCATCTATGAAACAGAAGCATTTTTTGGTGTAGTTTTAGATTTTCTTTCAAAATTATGTTTTGCAAAACGAGATTCTCTCAGTTTGAATCCAGAAATGCAAAGTTGCGTCCAATACTAATCTATTGGAACCACAAATATTGCATATGTAGGGCCTTTTCCTTTATGTATTTATCTTGTAAATTCAGCAGATGAAACTGGGAAAACCTTAGTGCTGAAAGAAACTACTGTGAATTCTCTGAATACAAAAAATATTAAAAAGGAAATTAACACTACTACAGTGATACAAATAATCTGATCAATAATGATTTATTAGTCTAGGGCTGTAGTGTTACTTCTGGGCTTCCAACCAGCATCTCTTTAGAAAGTTATACTTGTGGAAGAAAAGAAGAAAATACATCCTTCATTGCTAGTTTTAAAAACAAAGCAAAATATTTTGAAGGTGTGTATAGGATTAGTAAAAGTAGCAGCAAGAGGGCAAAACACTGGTAAGATATGCAAACACAAATGTACTACTAATGTAAACATGAGAACATCATACCTCTTCAATATTTTCAGCTGGGTTTGGGTTATTATGCTCATAAGAACATTGCTTTCACCTCTACAACATTATTTTTGAGAGAGGTAATTGTACATTATTTTCTTCCTATTTCTCCCTATGCCTTATTTCAACCACAAAATATCTGGGTTATTAACTCTTATCTCTCTTGCTTCTCTAATAAACGTTTCTTCTGTCATTTTATCTTGGTTCTGTAGGGACTTCACTTTTTATATTTTTGTTGTTTGCTTAGAGTATGTTCTGTGACAGGCAAGGTGTTCTTCTCTGTACTAACTTCATGAAATAAATACCCGCTTATACACATTTCCTCAAAATAAAAATAGCAACTGTTAAAAATTTTTTTCTGCAGTATGCTTTGAACTAATTATATATTTTTTTTAAAATATTTGCTGTTTTCCTAGTGTATGGTAATTGTCTGTTCACTATTGGAATCCACAAGCTCTGTATTTTCAGCTTGAAGCAACCAATTAGCGTTCATATATTCATGCACTATGACACAAAAATGAAGAATGATATCAGCTCAGATTCCCACAGCCAATACAGATTTGTTAATGTAGTGCAGTGCCTGGACTAATGAGACTTGATACTCAGCCAGTGTAGTTAGATGAAGGACTTCACAAATATAGTTGTACTGCTTCTAAATCCAAGACTGACTTACTCAACACTAGCATGATTATCTCTAATGATGTTCTACATTGTTTATGGACTTATATTAAATTTCATAAAAGTTTACACTAAATAAAATTTCTTGGGTTGTGTAGCATCAGCTAACCCCTGCATTGTATGGGCAACAGTCATAGAGCAAGTGCTTTCCATGATCCACTTTATTTCTGATAGACCACTACTTCATACATACAGGAAAGAGATCATCAGCAGCTATTAATGTCATGCTGTTCTTCTCTAACATACAATACACTGGGCATCCTCAGAAGTAAAGCAGAAGAAATGTAGTGTGAGAAGAATGACTAGACCAATAAAATGCTGATCCTTTACTTAAATCATGTATACTCACCCTCATATTACTTGACCTTACAATAGAAGTCCTTTAACTGGGTGAGTAGGAACATCGTTCACATTTTATGGAAATAATACATTACAGTGATGAGGACAATTAAACAATATTTTATTTCTATGGAATATTTATTTATTTTATCACTTAAGCCAGAAAAGCTGTGATTTGATTGATACAATGTTAACGTATTAAGAAAAAACAAACTGTCACACTCTAGACTGAGGATGAATTAAAACAATATAAGTCAAGTCAAGAGAAAAAACAATAATTACACTGATTCAGAAAACATAAGATTTCTAGTAGTCTGTTTGAAAAAAAAAAGGTTCTGCCTTTGAACATTTTCTGAAGCTGCAATAGCAAGATGTTATATTTCTCCAATATCCAGTTTCATAGAGAACAAGGTTAGCCTAAGTCACAATGAGATCTGCTCCACATAACATTATTTTTGTCATCATGAACAGCACTGAGCAACTGAGCTGAAAATGATTTTAGTATGATTTAAACCAAACCTCTCATTAACAGCTTTCTTTAGAGGGAGAACATGTATGAAAACATTGAACTTTTCCAGATTTTCCAATAAGACAACCTTCCAGTTTTCAAGAGCTTGCAGACCTGTTTAGATGAATAATTTCTCTTAACCAAGGTCTTCCTCTCTATGTAAGCTATATAAGATCCATCCGGGGTTGAAGGAGGAAGCATTCATCAGAACTTGAGACATGTAGAATTGAATAAAGAATGATGAATACATTTAAGAAGCTCAAAAAAAATCATGGAGACATATGTCAAAATCATACCTACCATCTATATGGTATGTGCAGAAGCTGTTTGTTAAAATAACATGGAAAAAATATTTGATAACATGGAAATGAAAAGAGTTATTGAAGCTAGTAACTTTTAATGTCTTTTTGTCTCTACACCTCTCACAGCTTTCCGTATCTTATTGGCTACTCTACTTCCATTGCTAACTCCTCTTCTTTCACTGCTTGTCCTCAAAATTTTATAGGATTTCTCCCATTGCCTTTTCCATATACCCATCCACCTCACTGTCTCCTTCAACAGATATTTATTCCAGTGCACTGCATTCTGGAAAGTGTCATCGGATCATGACAAATTTAGGTTGAATGGGACCTCTGGAAGTCATGTAGTATACCTTCCTGCTCAAAGAGGTTCAATGAGAGTAGATTGCTAAAAACTGTATCCAGATCAATTTGGAATAAATATCTCCAAGGGCATCTCCAAGGAACAGGGGCAGCCTGTTCCTGTAACTGACCAAATACATGTTAAAGAAAAAAATCCCCTAAATGTATTCCAACCCTCTCATGTTATAAATTCCACCTGTTTTCTATTGTCCTATCATTATGCACCCTAAAGAAGAGTTTTTAACTCCATCTTCTTCATACCTTCCAATTAGGAAAAGAGTATCCTGATTAATGCTTGATAAGCCTTCTGCTCTTAAGACTGAAAAATGCTAGTCCTCTCAGCCCATTCTCTTCTGGCATGTACACCTAATTATCCCCGTGGCCTTACAGTACACTTTCTGTGATATGTCAGTGTCTTTCCTGAGAGCTCAATACTGGATACAATGCTCTAGATTTGGTTCCACAAGTGTTGAAAGGGAGGGGAAGTACTACTTCCCTTTATCTGCTGGCAGCACTCCTGTTAATCCAGCCTAGGATATTGTTGATCTTTGCTGCAAGGAAGCACTTCTGATTCATGTTCAACTTGTTATCGCCAAGGTCTTTTCTTGGTGCTATTCTAAAAAAAGCTGCTTTTTATTCTGTACCAGATGATTCCTTCCTGGGTGCAGGACTTTACAGTTACCTTTGCTGAACTTCATGAGGTTCCTGTCAGCCCATTTCTCCAGGCTGTCAAGGTCCTCCTGAATAGTAGCCCAACAGTGACTAGTACAGAATCTGTACTAGTAGGTTCAAACGTAGAAAGACAAATTTTCTATACTTTATACTTAATAGTTTTTCTGTTCGTTTTACACAAGTTTGGTACTCTTTGTTAATTTCCATCACCCTCTCCACCACAAAAGGGGATCAGTAAGAAATGATTACATCTCTTCTGATTTGAGATACACAGAGAATTTGCTCGCATAGCACAGCTGCATGGTCTTGACTCAGTTTTGTTGAAAAAAATTGTTGGTATAGTGTAAGAAAGTAGAGAAGTTAAAACTATGTAAGATAAAAAAGGGAAAAAAATCAGATAGTGTAATTGTTGAGATAATAGTCATTAGCAGCTCATGGAATTAAGAAGACAAATACTTATCTGAAAGAGTATAAAACATTAAAAATCCCCTCAAATAACCAGACGGTGGTGATTAATGTATTCCTAGTAGGAATGGAAGTTGATCTTTCCCCATATGGTATATGACTGCCTGGTCACAGAGATTCATTGGTTGTCTCATTGGGCTTTGTGAGCATATTAATGCTTGGTCTAGAAGGCATTAGTTTCAGGCACTTATTCTTTAAGCATTAACAAATAAACAATAGTACTATACTATTATGTTGTGTTTATGTTGCTTGCAGAGTCACTGTATCTGGCAAAGAAAATCAAAGGAACAGAGACTCAGAGAGGGAGGATTACAAACCAGCATTACAAGAAGATTGTTGCAGACCACGTGAATGTTCAGTCAAAAGGTCTTATGTGCTTTACAAAGATAGAAAAGTCTAGAACATATGCTGGATGGCTACCTATTCTTACAGGAGGAGTTTCCCTAAGCAAGTAGTTTTCATCTCCAGCAAGTGTTTATGACAGTAGGGAACACCAACCAGTGTCTTGCCTGCTGCATGTCAAGGGCAGAATGTAGCTCTCACCCTCCTGGCAACTGAGAAGGCAGATAAAAGATATAAACCCTCCTCCTGCAGCTCTAAATGTTTTAATTTTGACTGGATGAAAAAAACCCCAAACAAACAAAAAATGAAAAAAGCTGCCACTCACTAAGGATATATTTGATCTTCAACAGCCTTAGTCTTCTGTCACAAATAGGAGCAATTTTCTGAACTTATTCCCCTTTTTTGGGGAAACAAAAGCAGGGAGAGTAGTCTTCTCATCTCTAACAAACTCTTTCCTTTACAAGTCAGAAGACTACCTTAACTGTTCTCCTTCTGGTCCACTTCCTGTTACACTTAGTACTTGGAAGAACATAGAACTGATTTTAAGCACTGTAAGGAAATATTTGAGCCACATTATTCATATAAATTATTTTATTTCATGATTTAGGTAATAGGTGTGCCTGAAGTGGATGACATGCTTCATTGAGATCACTATAACAAACAATGTTAAAATTAAACATTAATAATTCATACATTTTTTAGACATTTGTTTCAGTTAAATAAAATAGAAATGTAGCCACATAAAAATCCATACAGTTTTTAGCTGATTAGATCAATAAAGTATGATCTCATGAAGTATTTTATTATTATTCTTCCTTTCTATGCTGACTTCAGCTTCTTTACCTATTTTGTGTTGAATACTGCAAAGCTGTTAAGCGAATTTATTGTAAGATCATTCAAAACATTGTATTAGTTCAAATGAACTTTTTTGTTAAGATTTAGTATTATAGATCATTATAAAAATGTTTAAAAATAAAGATAAACCTAAATATTCTCTGCAGATGGTTTAACTTGGTCCCACTCTACTCAGCACTTGACAGGCTACACTTGTAATACTGTTTCCAGTTTTGGTCCCTACTATACAAAAATAGTATAGTATATATATGGACAGGCTGGAGAGCGTCTAAAGAAGGGAGGTGAAGGTGATCAAAGGACTAGGAAGCCTGTCATATGAGGAAAGTTTGACAGAATTGGGTTTCTTCAGCCTTAAGAGAAGAAGGTTTAGGGGAGACCTCATGACTGTTTTCCAGTACTTAAAGGGTGGTTACAAAGAAGATGAAGACTACCTTTTTTACAAGGAGTCACATAGAAAAGATGAGGTGTAATGGGTATGAGTTACTCCAATTGGACACAAGAGCAAAATTTTTCGCAATGAGAACAATCAGCCATTGGAATAATCTCCCCAGGGAAGTGGTGGATTCCCCAGCATTGGACACTTCTAAGATTCAGCTGGACAGGATGCTGGGCCAATTTGTCTAGACCATGCTTTTGTTATTGGCAAGAAATGTTGGACCAGATGATCCTTGAGATCCCTTCCAACCTGGTATTCCATGTTTCTATGATTCTATGATATGAAAATAGCATCAGCTTTCATAGTGGAATAAAAACTTTGGACTTCTTTTTAAAGATCTGATTATTTCATTAAAAAGTGTTTCTAGAAATTACAGCTGCAGTTGGGAATCAGGAGAAACTCATGTCATAATATCCATCCAAGTCTACAAAGACCTTGAAAAAGTAGTCATGAGGAAACAAGTACTTAAAGAAAGTGATACATATGTGCTAATTTTTTGAAAATTATGATAAAACATGGCAAGTATCTTTTAATGGGGGTTGGCAGAAAAGCAAGACAAAGGAAAAGTAAGTTTGAAAGCATAAAAATAAAAAGGAACTTAAAAAAACCCCACATGTACTTACAGTCTGAACATCATCATCTATTGCCATAGGCACCTTGTTTTGCCATCCCATTAGAACGAATTTCATGTTTAGGTACCACTTGGGAGAACTTCAATATAAGGCTAACAAGACACATTTATCTATGTAATCTTCATAAAACTCGTATCAGTGCCTCTAAATAATCTATATACAACCAGAATGAAGGATTACAGTAAGTGTTCATTAAATTTAACTTCATTATGAAGTTTACAATATCTGGAGCAAGACTAGCTACAAAGAAGCAACTAGTATATATTTAAATTCAACATATTCACATTCTCTTCTGATTAAAGTAAAATATAATAACATAATTTGCATATGTAACACCACATCCACACAATTTTTACAACTGAAAAATAGAAACTGTGCTTATTGAAAATGACCATGCAATGGTATGACATATATTCCTGTTCTGATACTAAAAAATCCTACAAATTCAGCATATATAAGTTCCATATTCTTCCAACTGCATCAATGGTGAGGAAGGTGAAGAAAGAACTAGGAAAGTTACATCCTGGTTTAAAAAAAAAAATGCCATATGACTTTGAATTAAAACTGTCCTAGAACTGTAACCACTGTAGAACTGAAGTCACAACAAATTTCACATAGTTAATAAAAGCTACTCACATATTGAAGTTGAGGGAAAAAAAAAAGCTTTTTGGTGCAGCTTTAGTTGGAAGGCAGATTTATTTATTAATGGCATTTCTTGGAGCTTCCTTTCCCACTCATGACGTGTGGAGGGTGCAATTTCAGTGACTCTGCTGTAATTCTGTAACTCTTCCACAGATGCTTTAATGTCAATCAACTTTGTCTCTGTCTAGTAGCTGACTGTCCCCCTAACACTGCAATTCTATTCATTCAATTCATATTGAATTTTATTGCTGTATAAAACGGACAGTTGGCTAGCATGGGGAAGACAGCATTGATTGACTAGTCTTCTGTGCAAGAATTACAACAGAATTACAGTGCAGATGCAGAAATTGCAACCTGCTGCTCCGTGGAGGAGTTTGAATGGAAATGGTGCTGGGAGAAAGGAAGTGTACCTATCAGAGATATTGCTAATAGTAGGAAAGTCTCTCTTAAATTAGTCCTCACTAAAAGCAATTTGTAAAAATTATGAAACCTAAATTTCATTTTTAAGTACAGTGTTTTTTAAAAAATACAAAATCATTAAAATAAAAAAAAGAAATAAAAAAAACAGTTTTCTAAGGGTTGTAGTAATGTTACGCAGTTCTGACAGCAGTAGTATCTATAGCTTTAATCATCTAAATACCAGGGATATGTTAAAAGCTAAATAGCAGGTTTTGTGAGGAGAAACATTTAAAATGTATGCATCAAAACACAATTTGTCATTTTATAGAATGGTTTGGGTTGGAAGGGACCTTCTGATAGACCAGGTTTTTCAAAGCCTCATCCAAATTCTCCTTAAACACTTCCAGGGAGGGGGCATCCACAACTTCCTTGGGCAACCTGTTCCAGTGTCTAACCACCCTCATAGTGAAGAACTTCTTCCTAATATCTAATCTAAACCTACCCTCTTTCAATGTTCATTCAATAGAACATTTCCCTCTGTTTTATCATTAACTGCTCTTATGAAAAGT